>NC_056737.1:149692053-149739553 GCF_019279795.1 Protopterus annectens | reverse complement strand
CACTTCAAAAGTTGGCTATTTGAGCAGACAGTGCCACCTAGAGGTGTAGAGTAGTAGTGTTATAATAATTATTTTGTTTTTATATACCTGCACACATTTGCCTTTCTTTCTCTTATGTGACATTACCACACAAAGTTGTTTTGATTTTAACAGCAAATATCTTACTTTTTATCTATCTCTTGCTTCAGACATTGCAAAAATATGCCCAAGACTATGAAAACAGGAGCACAATAGAAAATACTTCTTTGTAAGCAATAATGCTCAACAGGGGTATATGTTAATGTACAATTAACGCCCAACCATGGGTGTTATGAGGCCTGACACTGCAGGCCTTTATACCACTGGAAGGGAGTTAATCACACATTAACACACACCCTGGAAGGCATTATTGGGCATACAGAATGGGCTCTCTGTAAAAATTGTTGTTTTACTTATTTATTTTTAAGTACTATACTATTTTATATATATATATATATATATATATATATATATATATATATATATTTTTTTTTTTATTTTACATTTGTTGACCGGGCTAGTCTGGCTGGATACATGTCCATTTTCAGCAGAGGCCCAAGGAGAAAAGCTCCACTATATACTAGTAAATAATAATGATAAAAATAAACAAAAATAGCACAATAAGGTAGAAATTATAAGCATGTAAAGTACTATTCCCAAGTAGCATAGTAACAGTGCAAAAGTAATATATCAAAACTAAACATAGAGTGAGGATTTCTATTACAAAATCTTTGGAAGAGTAATTAAAGAAGAAATAAAGCAGTAACTCACACAAGACTCTATTCAACTATTTACAGTATTAACAATTTTGATAAACATTTTGTGTCAGGGCACTAGTTTTAAGAAACAGATTTCATCAGCTGGGTGATTTAGATACAAGGTGAGATGATAGGTTGCAGTAATATAAAGAGAAGTAAATTTATGGGAAAAGTAATATCCAAGTGGATGGTAGGTGAAGTCCAGAGGAGGGGTAAAGGTAGTGATAGGGACATGAGGAAGAGTAGTGGAAAGAGCTGAAAAGAGAGATGGAAGCTGAGGTCAGTCAGGATTCGAGCAAGGGCATAGCCAGTGAGTTTTAAAATAGTTTCTTAGTTGTTTTTTGAAAAGTTGTGATGAGCCTAGAGTGGTCATTTCTATGGGAAGTTTATTCCAGTATGAGCCAATGGTATTTGTAAACAAGGAGACCCCAGCTTTATTGTGTGTTTTGAGGGTGGCCACTAGTAATTTGTTAGCTGAGCGAAGGGAGGTAAGATTCCTGTAAGGGACAACAAAGTTATTTAGTATGGGTGTATTAGAAGGGTAATGGAGAATTTTATAGGTAATAACTAATTGATGTAGGAGAATGAGATTTTGAAGTTCAAGCCAGTCAAGCTTTTTGAGATTAACACAATGATGTGTGAGAAATGGGGAACCTGTGGCAAGCCTGGCAATGCTGTGGTAGGCTGTGGCAAGTTTCTGAAGGTTAGATTTTGAAAGGTTTATAAAAGACGGGGAGGCATATAATAATGTAGAGATAAGATGAGTTTGGGCTAAAGACACCCTGGTGGTTGCTGTTAGAAAGGGCTTAAGTCTATAGAGGGCACCTATCTTTTTATTAACAGTTTTGATAGTTAGGTCAATGTGATAATCAAAGTTTAGTTGATTATCTATTGTAACACCTAGTAGTTTAGCTGAACTATCAGGTGTAATGATAGTGCCATTGTCAGACAGAATAGAAAAGGAAAGAGGGGCAGATTTAAGGGTTGGAGAGAAAAGTAATAATTTAGTGTTTTTGGGATTAAGGAGGAGACAGATATCTTGGAACCGACTTTTTGGGTGGAAGAGTGAAGTTCAGCTGGAGATACAGCAGAACAGATGAGAGTTGAATCGTCTGCATATTGAATACATGAGGGTGTTGGGAGTGAAATAGACAGGTTGTTTATAAATATGGAGAAGAGAAGGGGTCCTAAGATGGATCCTTGTGGGACACCAATAGTGATTGGGAGTTGAGAGGAGAGATGGCTGTCCCAAAGGACTGCTTGTTGTCTATCTTTCAGATAAGAGTCAAACCAGTGCAATGCTGAAGGTTCAAGTGAGAGATTTCAAAGTGTCTAGTAAAAGTTGATGGTTGACCATATCAAAGGCTTTAGAGAGGTCAAGAAACAAAGCAGAAGAGTATAGGTTGTTATTGCGATTTTTGTTGATAGTATCTGTGAAGGAGAGAAGAGCAGTGGAAGTGCTATGGAAAGGTCTAAAGCCATGTTGGGAGTCTGAAAGTAGGCTATTATGTAAAAGATGATGTAAAAGTTGTTGGTGTATACAACGCTCCATGATTTTAGATAGTGGTGATAATAAGGCTATAGGATGGAAATTAGAAAGTTCATTAGAGTTTCCTCCTTTATGCAGAGGAATGATATGGGAGACTTTCCAGAGGGAAGGGATAGTAGATTCGGTTATTGTTCTATTAATTAAAATGGAGACTGGGTATGCTAGTTCTGCTGATGCTAGCTGCAGATATTCAGCTGGTAGTTGGTCAGCTGAAGGAGTGCATGGTTTTAGTTTTGAGAGTAACTTTTGTATATAGGTTGTGGAGACTACCGAATGTTCGAGTGGGGGTGTTATTTTGAGGGGAGGTGTTTTTAAGGGAAGTGTGGGGAGTCATGTTCTTTGCAAGAGAGGTGACTGTTTCAGTGAAGAAATTGTTGAATGTATTGGCTATTAAGTTGAGTGGGGTCTGTGCTAAGTTAGCTGGTGTAGGTGTTTTGGTATTTCCTGGATGGAGCAGTTTATTGATTCCTGACCAAAATTTTTTGGGGTTATGATTTTGATTTTCTTGATATTGAAGGTAATAATTTTTTTTATCAAGATGGGTAAGTTTTTTTGTGGTATTTCTAAGGTGTTTGAAGTTTTGATGGTCAGTTGGGTTTTTAGTAGTTCTCCATTTTGTCCATAGTTTATTCCTTAATAGCATTGTTTGCTTGGTTTCTTTAGAAAGCCAAGGGGCAGCTTTGGATCCTGTTCTAATTAAGCGTGAGGGGGTGTGATACTCAAGAATTTGGAGGAATGTGTTGTTGAAATGGGCCACTGCTTCCTCCAGTGGAAGGTGTTTTAGAGCTGACCAGTTACATTGTTTGAGTTCATTGAGGAAAATAGGAAGTTTAAAGTTTTTTTTGTTACGTATAGTACGATAGCTGGCCTGATTGAGATTGTTATTTGTTTGTTTAGTGATATAGGTGAGAAGGTGGTCGCTGATATTGTCAGGGAGTATACCAGTTTTATAAGAGAGGGGATTATTGTTGACCAATATCGAGTCGAAGATGGCTTGTTTATTGGTAGGTTTGTGAATCCTAGTTGAGGAGTTTATGAGTTCCAATCAATATTGAAGTCTCCTAAGAGTATGGTTTCCTGAGGAAAGCTACAGGAGAGCCAGCTGAGAATTTTTTCAAGGGTATCCAAGTTGTTGCCAGGAGGGATATAAGAAGATATTATATATATGGCTTTTCTTTTATTTACTTGGAATTTGCTGCAGAGTATTTCAGCATTGGCAGGGGGGGGGGGGGTAGGGAGTCAATAGAGGACACCTGTAGTTCAGATTTATAGAGTAAAGCAACTCCACCACCCTTTTTGTTTAGACGATCTCGCCTTAAAATGCTATAGCTAGGGGGAGTAATTTCGTTGTCTTTGGTACCTGGTTTAAGCCAGGTTTCTGTGAGACAGAATATCAAATGAGTAGAGGTCAATTAAAGCATGGAGTTGTGTAATTGTATTGTTAATGCTACGAATATTTAGGTGTGCTATTGAAAGGGAGTTAGAAGAGAAAGGTGAACTCAAATTGTTAGTAGTTTGGTTTGAGAGGGTGTGGAGGAGGGAATTATTTGGGCCAGGGTTGGGGTGAATGTCCCCATGTAACAGTAAGAGTGTTTGAGGGAGTGGAAATATTTTTGAGTTTTTAGAGGGTATTAGGTAGAACTTTCTAGTTGTGTGATACTTGTTATGGAGTACTCTGTGATAGTGTGGGGGAAGGTAAGGGCAGGATGAGAGGAGGTTAATGTAGGTTTATTCAGGTAGGGGAAGGAAAGAGCTAGTGTGTTTAGCTAAGCTAGGAAATCTGCTGAGGGTGTAGTACTCATAGGAAGTAAGGGTATAGTATAAAAGAAGGATGTTAAGTAGCAGGAGTAGATAAAGTAGTTTAAAAGGCAAGGGCATGTTGAGATTGGTGAGCTTGACAAGGTTGGAGATTAGTATTAGGAAGGTAGGGAATGGGGTGTGGCAGTCAGATAGGAGAGGAGAGTTTTAAGTGTGAACGAGGCAGGAAATTAGATAGGATGTGAGAAAATTGGGGGTGTGGCTAAGTAAGTATAAGACTAGGGGTCCTGGGAGTGGGTGGAATTTGGGGGTAGGGGCACAGCAAAGAAAGGAAAAAGCAGTGAGAAAAAACAATCAGTAGGTAGAAGGTAGAAACAGAAATTAGTAGGTAGAAGGCAAATGTGTGTGTGAGGAAGGGGGAATTATAAAAACAGAGAGAAGGGAGGCCAGAGTGAGCAATGGTTAAGCTAGGAGTAGTGCAGGCGGAGAGGAGGGTTTGATAGAGGGTTTATAAGGACTGTGGAGAGTAGGGTGTAGGGTTAAAAAGGACTAGGGAAGGAAAAAAAGAAAGGAGACAAGTGCGACAAGCACGTAGGTATAGAGTATGAGGTAGGGAGGGTGGCAGATAGGAGAATTAGAGGAGGTTAAAGACTGCCATCTAGTGGTCAAAGTCCGAAAGTACCAAGCAATGAAAATATAGTAGTGGATACCAATAAAAGAAAAAGTAATGGAGAAGGAAAGAGGATTAGCGTGGCTGGAGAATAGAGGTGGTACAATGTCTGAGACAGGCGGGGGGAGCAACTGTAGCAGACAGGGAGGGGTATGGCTGCTGGCAGATTTGGCAGTTAAACTACTACACCTAGGATGTGTAGTGGACAAGTATATACATAAAGGTTAGGAATGAGAAATACAATTTACTTAGTGACATACAATCTTAGGCTTTTAGTCCAAGGGCACTTAGATACTCCAGGTGAGGTGAATACCCAGGCGGGTATAGGTAGGTGGATATTGCTGATCTATTGAGTCTGATAGGACACAGCCAGGAGTAGATAAAGTGAGTATGGTAGGTTTGAACAGCTAGAGAGAAATAGGAATAAAGGGAGGAGAAGGTTAATATAGCACAGGGTAAAACAAGGGATACATTTCATTAGCAGTACAGACGTAGCAGAACAAAAACAAAACACTTGGTCAGATATCATTCATCAGCATTAGGACTAGATATAAACATGTAATATGTCAGACATCTATTGATTAAAGAAAGCATCAATAACCAGATCAACAGCAATATATACATCTATAGACATCTATTGATTAAAGAAAGCATCAATAACCAGATCAACAGCAATATATATACATATATATGAAAAGCCATGGTGGTGCAGCGGTAACATTGTTGTCTCATAGCAAGAGGTTCTCCCCTTTCGATTCTTGGCCGGAGTGCCTTCTGTGTGGAGTCTGCATGTCCTCCCCGCGGTTGAGTGGCGTTCGAAAGACATGCATAGAATGGGCGTGCCTTCGTTGAAGGTTGGGCGTCGAGCTGGCACCTTGGTACCTGTAAAAAATCCACTGCCAATCATTAGCGGACTGGAGTTCCGCTGTGGCGACCCCTAACTGGGAAAAGCCAAAAGAACAACAACTATTTTATATATATATATATATATATATATATATATATATATATACACACACACTATACACACACACACACACACACACACACACACACACACACACACACACACACACACACACACACACATATATTTTATGTAAAATAATTCCTCCTCCTAATGTTTTAAACTTGTTGCAGTATATGATAATTGTGTTGCAGGAAGCATTTTACATCCAGAATATAACACTTAAAAAGATATCCAGGTATTTACTTTATTTTTGGTGCCTTACTTCTAAAACATTTGGTTTGTTGCTAGTCATTGGAGATTGAAGTTGCTAAATAATGGCATACATTTGAGTTTCAACTATTAATTTCTTCAGAAAATTCATGCGAACACAAATCCTTTTAATTAAGCATTTGTAATTTTATAAGAGTAGTAATTAAAATCTATTCCTATTTCTGACCCTTTCTTCCCTCTTTATTTTAGGCTTTATCCAGATTTCTTCAGCTGAAAGGTCCAGAGGTATGAAAACATCTTTACTGTCACTCTCACTGAGTCTCTCACACACACCTCTGTTTTAGAAAATGTTTCACACAAATCAAGTCAACTAAAATATATTCCTATTTTGGGCCTTTGTCCCCTGTTTATTTTAGGTTTATCCAGATATTTGAGCTAAGATTCAACACAGCATACCTTTCAGCTGTCCAGATTTTTGCAGACATTTTAGTTTCAGACTTCATATCCTTCAGATAATATATGCTAATAGAAACCTTGTTGCTCTAGCAACTTTCTAAATTTATAAGAGCAATATTTAAAATTTGTCCTTATTTTTGGTCATTTGTCCCTCATTTGTGCCAGATTTTTTGTGCCAAGAGGTTGAGGGGTATGAAATGGAAAAAATGGCAAAAAATGGAACTCTCTGCCTCCTTCACTTAGGACTATACCTAACACGGAATTTTTCAAGACCCAACTCCACTCATACCTATCATCCAAATGGAAATGTTCTTGCTTTCACCCTACATAAATTACCCTCTCTCATATCTGCTCTCTGATTTCATTTCTAACTCCCAAAATGTCTAAGCTACCTCTCAGTTGACTGTACAGAGGAAAACATTGCACACACAAAAAAAAAAATTCTAGATCATTTTTAGAACATTTTTTTCTTTAGAATCTTTTAGATTGTTTTTAGAACTTTAAATAGTTATTTTAGTTTGTTGCACTGTTCTTACTATGTATAATTAATACGAGATACTTCTATTGTACTTCTATTATATTTTTATCTTTCATTTGTAACCTTGATTGTACTGCCTTTGGAGCTTTTCTCCCCGGGCCTCCACTGAAAATGGGTACCTCGTGGCCCAATGGACTTCCCCGGTGATCAAACTGAAATAAATAAATAAATAAATAAAAATGAAGAGTTATGAAAACCTCTTTACTGATTCTGTTGCTGCCAGAGATTGCTCTCACTCTTCACTCTCTCTCACACACACACACACACACACACACATACACAGTATGTTCTGCTTTCATGCACATGTTCACTCACACATGCAGAAACAAACACACATGCACACACTTTTTTCATTTTCATTTATTTTACACTCGCTAAACAGCGAAGAGCTGCTTAGCGAGTGTAAGATAACGGCTCACTCGATCTCTCACTCTCATACATGCATGCACTCACATACAGACATAAACAAATACACATATTTTTATTTCCATTTTTTTCTTTATTATTTTCCACTCACTTATCAGCAAATATGCTGCTTAGAAAGCATATGCTGCTGTGAAGCAGTGGACTCATTTTTCAGTCAGGGTGCTAATGTACAGGTTTTTTCCAATTTTCTACGATAACCCACTGCAAATAAAAGCAGCTCTGTCACTAATGAAAATATATTTAATCTTGTGAAAGAAGGGGGGTTGAATAAAGTGTTTTTATACTTTGTTCCTATTTCTGATAGCCCAAATGTTAGCACAGATATTCTAAATGAATACAGTCACTATGTGTACATGGAAAGCAGGATGTGCATATTTCTTTTGTCTACTACGTAATTGGTCTAAACCATCTTGCCCCCTTTACAGCCATAGCCCAGAGGATTAGAAAAGCAGATGTACATTATTACAGGAATACATAAAAACAATCAACACTTTGTATCATATTAGTGTGGTACACCATGGCTAAAAGTTCCACAAACATTTTATGACAAAAGCATTTACCTGCACAGAGAGACACACACAAACATAGCCACAGCTAAGTCATATCTTAGCATGCCTTATTCTAAGTAAAAACATGCAACTACTGAAGTGTTTTGTTGTTTTAGAATGCAATATACTGTTTCTGTTTTATAGAAAAATAGATTATGACAAAAGATAAACACCTTTGTATAGTATCAATGTACTAATTTCTCTGTGATATGATGAGTTACAGAACTTGGTTAACAAACTAGTTAACCAACAACACCCTTCTCGTCCTACTCCAGAAACATTTTGGATTAGATACAAGCATTCTCATATTCTCCCATTGATAACATGTTCATAGGTAAGCACTAAGCAATTAGTTTGCAGACCATTACAATCCTAGCCATTAACGTATATCTAGAATTTCCCTAAAGCCTCAAGAAGGGCAATCTAAGACAGGCCAGGGGAGAATTTGAAGCTACCCACCTAATTATCTGCATTACTTTGAAGGTAGTAGGGGTGCTACTCTGCTTGACATGTACTGGAAGTTTGTCCCAGAGGTGAGGAATAATCTGAGATATAAATCTTTCATGCCAAGGTGTCTTTTTGATCTATTGATGGAATGTTTAGTTCCTATAGCTGGCTATTTGAGGGACCATTTGTTCTAAGAAGGGACAGGAGTTCAAACAGGACTGGATCTTTTGGGGTTCAAAAGAGTAGACTGTCTTTTACTAACAAGAGACTACCTAGACAGAGTAGCAGTAGGACTATTTAAATGATATGCATACTCCAAGGAAGTAGCAGGCCAAAACATCAATCCTGATAAAAAGTACAGATCAGGCTAGGGAAATGGATGGCCTGAAATATACAGTGGGGCGAGCAAGGCTTTTCAAACCAATGAGAAGCAGAATATCTTGAACTGAAACTTTGAGAAACAGTCAAAACGATTGGGTGAGACAACTGTCATATGCCAAAGGAAGAGATTAAGAGCACAATAAGTAAGTATAAAATGCAGATCTTAACCTTAGTAGGCCTAAATCCTAGCAGGACAAATCAATGTTATAAAAACGATGGCTATCCCAAAGCTAATCCACCTTTTAAGACACATACCCATCATGGAATGTGAGAAATATATAAAGGGTATCCAGAAAGGATGCAATATGTCCATCTAGGAAGAAAAAAGCACTTACAATAGCAAGGGGGACCTGCAACTAAGGATGGAAGTAAGGTGCTAGGGAGCAACAAATTTTAGGAGATATGCAATAGGCATTTAATATCAGCAAGTGGCTATGAATGCAAGAATAGAGACAAGCAGAAGGGAGGCAAGGAGGAGTGAGGGGATCAAAGTCATGCAAAGGAAAAAGGAGCTTGGAATGGTTGTACAGCATGGAAACTATTTGGATGAAGGCGAATTTGGGCCAGGTAGGTGGGATAAGCAGTTCCATATGAGAAAGAAGAAAATGGGGACTGGAGAAGTCAGCCAGTGAATTAAAAATAAAAACGATCCAATTTTGAGGATAAAGATGAGAGAATAAAAAAGATGTCAATTAGGACAAGAATTGAAAAGACATTGAATGAAAAAGGAAACAACTTCCAAAAGGACATTGGTAACTTGAGTGAGAAAGGAAGAAGTACAATTACAAATGGGCAATACAAAAGTGGAAGGGTAGAGGTTAAATCACATATCAGGCCCAGGGTTCAGAGCAGAAAAGAAACCTAAAAAGGAAAGTAAAAGAAGAGTGGGTGAAAAAGTAAGGGTGGAAGACAGCAATCAGGAATGGGTTGAAATGTAGGACAGAGTAAAATATATCATAATCTTAGTTAAGCCATTTGACTTGTGACTCAAAATGATAGACTGCTGGTATGGGTTTGCTATCATGTCAAAGGCAAAATAATTGTTAATGAAAAGGCTGAAATAAAATCTCAAAAACAAAAACATTTACCCTAAATGTCGAATGTCAGAAACATGATGATTGACATTTGCTACACAAGAATTCTGGTTTTGAAAGTCTGTATGTCCTTTTATGTTTGGCAAGCCCCCCTGCACACCCCACACCCCCTGAAAATTATATATACCAACTTCACGATCGCACTGCAGTGAGGAAAAGGGTAAATTCCCTGATCCTCACTGTACCGCGATCTCCCTTCAAAATGTCAAACTCATAATAATGAATCACACTTTGCTTTCGTTATTATGAGTTTGTAGTATTCCAGTTCGGCATTGTGCAACTTTGAAACTGTACTTTCCTTTAACTGATATTTGATCAACTGCATTTCCAGCTTATGATAGTCAACTGGTGGTATGTGATATCAACCAGGATAAGAAAAGGAAAGTATGGAGCAGGAAAACAAATGCTGGAGTGGTGGAGAAGAACAAGCAGAGATTATCCATATGGTCTGGGGATACAACAAAGTGAGGGGACTGGGGAGAAATGCGAAGAGAAGTGGGTCATGTATCTAAAATGCCTATAAACTAGGTCCCTTGGGAATAGGTGAAGAGCATAGGCATCTCTATTTACACTTGCTAATTTTGGTGGGTGGATCGAATACCTCACTGCATCACATTAGAAGGAAATCCCAAAAATAGAAAGGCACAGACATGGCTATGTTACAAAGAATAGTAATACAGATCATCTGGCAGCATAGATAAAGCTCAGACTGGATATCCCAAGTCTGACTAGAACATCAGGTAGTTGAAGGAGCTAGCCTGGAATGACGAAAGTGAGCAGACATTATCACGTTGCCCATTCTGGAGAGACAAAGAGGGGGTAATTCTGGCTCACTATGTGGGTGACACCTAGCAGAAGTATTACATGCTACACCCATTGCAATCGGAACCTACACCATACGAGTACATTTATAGTGTAAGCCAAGGGGAACTGTTTATGCAAAGGCACACTTCCACCTGGAAGACAAGAAGAGTGGAGCTCGAATGGCTGCTAGGGGGGTACTCCTAGAGGGAGATGATAGGCTGCCTTGCAGAACCAGCAGGCCTTCTTGCTCCCTACCACCTGCCTCTCACTGGGAAATGGAGAGCATACTATCATTGCAGGACAGGTATCAATGGGCCTTAGAGCTCTCACTTAGCTTGGGAATGTCTGGCTCATACCACCCCAAGGAATGACTAGGATAACTGGGCACAGGCAGAGGAGCCTAGGTGAGCCTATGGAGAGCAAAATGACAGGCAAAATAAGGAATAGTAACAGGGCTTAAATTCAGGCAGGGCAGTGAGAGAGATAACTGTCCAAGTGGGTGCAGGGGGAAATAGAGAATAGATTAAGCGTTAAGATGGAATTAAGCATAGTAAACCAGAAACTGCTTGAACATTTAAACTAACCATGGGGAATTTGGACATGAGGAGGAGTAGAATGCAAGAGGCCCTGCAAGATGGTTGTGGTAAAACCCACCCTTGCCCTGCAGAAGATATCCAAGTTGTAATACTGAACTGATGACGTAACTTCTATAAAAATGGACATCATACTGACCCTCTTACTAAGCCATCTGGTATATAACTGCCACAAAATGAAGAGCAAAAGGAAATGCAAGGAGCTGTTGAGAAACAGGTCTACCCTCCCTAGCTTATGTAAAGGACACAAAAAAACTGGTATGTTTTCCAAGTTATCTCAGCTGCCAGTACACATCTATGAAGTGCAAGATCTCAAATACTGCCACAGGTCTGGAAAGCAATGACATTCAGCAGAAAAGACGGTCAGTCCTTCAGTAAACTTTATTTCAATAAAAATAAGCACTTTTATTCGCTTAAACCATATGTGAACTTCTTCAGACTCTTCACCCACAGTAATAGCTCTGTTTAAAAAGACCCAAGTACAATGATGCAATCATTGCATCACTTCCTCAAGTGTCTTAAAGTTCCAGCCACCCTTTTCTTTAAAACATTTTTTTTAATTTTAAATATAAAACAAGACCAAACTACCTTATTACTTAAATAACTCATTTTAACCCAAAAGGTAGTTAATGCTTACGTAAAATAATACCTATCTAGTTAAAGCTTTAATGCTAAAATAGGTTTCATACTGCAGCAGTCGTTCAACCCTGGATAAAAATAGGCTTTAAAAATTAGTTGCCATACTAACTCTTTCTTTGGCAAATAAAGTTCCCAAGGCCCTCCCCTCACCTTTACTGGGATATGATCAATGACAAAATATTAAAAAAAAAGATGCTCATTCATATTCACATGTTTAGCTAAGGTGTTAGATAAATTCATTTTTTTAATAAATCTATAGAAAAAGCACTTATTCAAACACTTTTCTACACTTTACAAGCTCCCACCCTTTTCACCAGAAGACATCTATAGTGAAAGGGAAACTAGTCTGGACAGCAAGAATGATTTCCTTGGATTCCAAATTCCATCAAGAATGTGCTAACCTTCATATGATGTTTCTCAGAAGAGGCTATCCAGAATCTCTGGTTCAGGATTGGGTGGATGAGATGACATCAAAAAGACTGATTGGTTATTTCAAGCCTATCATCTTTAAGGAAGGAAATCAACATTAAGATGAGGAAACTGCGACAGGGACTCACAGTTTTGAACCCTCTGAGGCGAGTACATCGAAATAGTTTGGCACGAGTTTTGTGACTACCTTTAACTCCAACAGCTAGGTCCTGAGGTCCATTTTTAATAAGAATTGGACATTGTTATATGATGATGTGGAAATATGTGATACAATTTATGAGATTCCTCTATTAGTATATCAGAGGGGCCAGAACCTGAAAGCTTTCGTGGAACAAAAAAAAAACAGATTCACTAAGAGGAAGGTCTGGTATGACAAAATGTGGAGTCTGCTCATATTGTAAGTTCATTTATGAGGGGTCCACATTTCAAGTAAGGGATTCTACCTACCATATTAAGGATATTTTTAACTGTGAATCTAAACAAGTTGTCTATTTAGCACAGTGTCAGAAGTGTCCCTGTTTTTATGTTGGAAAAACTGAGCATATACTTAGAAACAGTATGTATGAACATGAATATAGTATTAAAAAATGAATTTATCTAATGCCTTAGCTAAACATGTGAATATGAATGAGTATATTTTTTTTTAATATTTTGTCATTGATCATGTCCCAGTAAAGGTGAGGGCCTTGGGAACTTTATTTGCAAAAGAAAGAGTTGGTATGGCAACTAATTTTTAATGCCTATTTTATCCAGGGTTGAATGACTGCTGCAGTATGAAACCTATTTTAGCATTAAAAGCTTTGACTAGGTACGTAGGTAATATACCTTTTGGGTTAAAACAAGTTATTTAAATAATAAGGTAGTTTGGTCTTGTGACTGTCTTTGTTTTATATTTAAAATGTTTTTAAAAAAATGTTTTAAAGAAAAGGGTGCCTGGACCTTTAAGACACAAGGAAGTGATGTAATGACTGCATCATTATACCTGAGTCTTTTTAACAGAGCTGTTAGTGTGGGTGAAGAGTCTGAAGAAGTTCACATATGGTTTAAGTGAACAAAAGTGCTTATTTTTATTTAAATAAAGTTTACTGAAGGACTGACTAGCTTTTCTGCTGAATATCTTTGCTTTCCGGACCTGTAGAAGTATTTTGGATTATTTTATAATTTGTGTCGTGAAATCAGAAGTACGAGATCTCCCTTTGTTTTTGGCAGTAGGGTAAAGTAGGGAGGTGTACAGCCTGTCTCAAATTTACCCACGTAACTACTTTAGGGAAGAAAGATAGGTTAGTGCAAAGTATGAGGCTTTTCTTAACTTCCACAAAGACAGCATATTTCTACATAATGTCCTGTAGTTGTTGAGAAACTTTTCACAGAGGAGGTGTCCACTAAAAACATTGTTTTGTATGGCAGGTACTTGAGGGGTGTGGCAGCAGATTGTTCAGATAAAGGCAATCTTAGCTTTTCTGCAAGTAAACTGAGAGCTCATTGTGGAGAGGACTCTTTCCCAGGATGTCTCGTGTGCAGGATCATCTTAGAGAATTGTTTCATAGGGTAGTCTGGAATAAAGTAGGGGTTCTGAAGGCATGTTGAAATGGAAGCTGTACAATCCTTTGGTGAGGTATATGACAACCCTAATTTGAATATGTTGTACAGATAACTGAGGACCATGTGCACAGAGAACTGGTTGGAGTCCTGGCCTTTTTTTTCCACCAAAGGGACAATATTTTGTTTTTTGTTTTTTTTTTAGATATACAATTTCCTGTATTAGGATTCCTAGTCACCCCTAAAATAGAAAACACATTCTTGGAAAACATCTGCCTGAAATGAATGACTGCTAGATAATGCACACTGCTAGTCTTAAGGTCTTCAGCTTAAGGTGCATGAGAGAACCCTTGCTTTTGGTCAAGCAGTTCACATGCTGTGGCCACAGGAAACCCTCTGCTCTTACCCTACTCATTAGCAGGAAGAGTCAGTGTTGCCTTGACCAAAAGGGAGCTATCAGTAGCATTTTGTGGCTTGTTCTTCAATATCTTTTGTACTACCCTGAGGACATATAGGACAGGAGAAAAAATGTACAGAAACAGGCGATAGATCCATTGCTAAGACTATTGGAAAATCTGTCTTTGTGCATAATTGTTGTAGTTGCCTCTTCCTTGAGAACAAAATTTATTCTGGCACATTCCATCAGTGAGCAAGACATTCATACAATACCCCGCTCAGGTACAGTTGACCATCTCCCAGAACTGGGCATAAACCCCTACATAACTCACTAGATTGCCTGCTGCCTCACAGACAAGAACCATGAAGTTAGGATTGGTGAGACAACCTCCACTCAGAGACTGGTCACCAGCAGGGTACCCCAGGGCTCCATATTGGGACCTCAGCTATTTGGCATCTACTTCTCAGAGATAAAGGCTAATTTCAAGGGTAACTGGCTGACCAAATTTACAGATGACTGCAAATTGGGAACTATCACAGATTCCAGCCATGACCCAAACACCTTACAAGAGGTTTTAACATGAACAAATGTCTGGTGCCAAAGTCACAGATTAAAACTCAATGCCAAGAAATGCATTATAGTGCCTTTTTGGAAAACAGCCACCCAGGCTAATTACTCCATCTATAAGCCACCCCTAAGAGGTAACCCAATAGTCAGGGATCTGGGAACACGTGTAGATAGCACGATGACCTTTGACCAACATGTGGTCAAGGCTGTAAAAAAATCATTCTGTGTTTCCCACTTATAAGTAAGGACATGGGATCCAGGTCCATCAAAGACATGCTGTCACTTTATTTGGCCCTTATCAGACCCAGCATTGAGTAGTTTACCCCTTTAGGCATGAACCTGACCAGACATATGCAACAGTTGAAATGCTCACAAAGGTTCCTTACCTGGAGGATCCAGGGTATAAACACATTGTCCTATGTGGATCACCTTATCCCTGTCTCTATCCTCTGTGTCCTACAGATTACTGAGAGGGGCTCTATGTCTGGTATACAATACATTCTCAGATCCAGCTCTGATGGACCTTTTGGACATCTATAAAAATTTACAGCAGCAGAATGATTAGATCCAAGGATTTACATTTTGCTTGTGACATAAATGAGACATGTTGGCAAGACAGATATGTGTCTCAGAGGATCTATATGCCCAAGCAACAAGGACTTCTGAAGCTGAAACGCAAACAAACACCAGTCACAACCAAAGTGACACATAGCTCACAACACCAGTGTGCCACCCAACAACAGCCCCTAAGGCAAGACAATGTACCCAACACGTTAGTCATAGGTGACTCTATAGTCAGGCACACTGATGTCCCACTCACCAGGATGAACAAGGAGAAAATTACAGTCAGCTACGTGTCGGGTGCCAGGATCCACCACATAATGCATGCACTCAAGTCACTCCACAACGCGTACAAATACGACTCTGTCATTGTCCATGTTGGAGTGAATGACTTGAGACGTACCTCCCTGGACTACATGAAAAGAGACATGGAAGAGCTCTCAGATCATGTGGCCCAGGCAGGTATGACCCTAGACCTGAGTAGCATCCTGCCTTCACCCAGAATGATATCACAGTATAAGAACAAAAAAATTGACTTCAACAATTGGCTAAGCTTCTGGTGTCATTCAAAGGGGATCCAGTATCTGTCTGCCTGGGAAGACATGATCGACAAACCACGATGCTTTGCCAGAGATGGTCTGCACCTGTCACCCCTGGGATTCAAGTTACTGGCTAAAGCTCTTGCCACCCCTATAGTGCCTTTTTTAGGCAAGGTTCAAAGGACAAAACCACCACCATAACAGATACAAGCATGCAAAATCTGAAGGTAATGCTACTAAATGCTAGAAGTCTAAACCTCAAAATGCACTCTCTCGAGGCACTCCTAAAAATGGAGAACATCGATATCTGTGCAGTAACTGAGACCTGGTTCAATTCTCCAGAGAGCACCCCTGCAATACCAACTACTGCTACAACTCTTATCACACTTTTTGGCCACCAAACCAAGACTGAAACACTAAAGGTGGAGGAGTGTCCATATTCACACCTCCAGGCTAGTTGCCCAACACAATGCAGTTGAAATTCTCCAGGTGCAACTATCACTATGTAAAACTGCAATCCAAATTGTAGCTTGCTACAGATCCCCCACCATGCCCCAAGATTCTCACTACACCTTTCTAAACATATTGGAAAATATTAAGATACAACCAGACACTTTAATACTGGGTGATTTCAACTACCCTGCCATTAACTGGAAAAACTACTCGGGTACCAACACCTTTTCCCAACAGTTCTTGGAATTCATAAATTCCAACGCCCTGGATCAGCTAATCCATTGTCCCACCAGGGGCTCCAATATCCTAGACCTAGTCATTACCAACATGGGAGATGGATGCTCCACACCAGTGGTCACCCCCTCATTGGTCAGGTCTGACCATAAGCAAATCACCTTTGACATCCACATCCTAACCCCACCCCCCAGTAAGCAAACCTCCGTAAAACATGTCTCCAAAGCCATCTTCATGCTACTCAAGTCAGAAGTGGCAAACTTCACGACACCCATGCAGATGGGATCTGAAAGTTCGACTGCTGAATCCTACACTAAGACACTGTACGAGCACATCCACTTGTACATGAATCGTGCCATCCCAAATAGAACCAAGATGCTCTCCTCCAAAAAAAGGAAGCCAATCTGGTGGTCCCCTGCCATAAATAAACTATACAACAGAAGAAAGAAACTGTTGCAGAAAAGATGAAAATCCCAGGATGCAAAAAACTCCCTTACCAGCCTCAGTAAGAAGCTGAGATCCCTCATAAAATCCTCAAAAGCTAGTTATGAAAATAAAATTGCCAAAGATTCCAAAGACAACCACAAGGCATTCTATAGTTATGTCAAGAATCTAAATGGCAATGCTCAGACCTGCTCTGAGATACAACAGAATGGCATTAAATATACTGATCCCAAGGATATTGCCAGTATCCTGGCAGATAGATTTAGTGCCAACTTCACCCCCCTCTCACCCCTTAAAGGGCCCATCTCAATACTAAAAGAATGCCAAATTCCAGTAATCATGCCCACACAGGTAGAAACCGCACTCTCCAAAGCTAAGAATACAGCATCCATGGGACCAGATGACATCCCAGGCTGTGTACTACATGAACTACAAAATGAACTGGCACCTCACCTAAGTGTCATGTTTAATCATAGCCTCACCTCAGGCTTCGTATCATGGAACTTATAAACAAAGACATTGGCAACCTTCAAACACTGGACCCCACCCAGTTTGGGTTCATGAAGGGCCGATCCTGCCTTCTGAACCTGATTGACTTCTTCGAATCAGTCTCCAGAGCTGTGGACGAGGGTAAGGCGGTCCACACAGCCTATCTGGACCCTGCCAAGGCCTTCAACACCATCCCCCACTCTGGAATCATAGATAAACTTACTAAGCTGGGCATAAATCCCTACGTCTCTCGATGGGTTGCCAACTGGCTTACTGACAGAACCCAGACTGTAAAAGTAGCCGACTCCAAATTCAGCTCCAGACAAGTGACAAGTGGAGTACCTCAGGGTTCAGTCCTGGGACCGCTCTTGTTTGGCTTTTGTTTGGCATCTACTTCTCTGAAGTACAGGCCAACACTAAGGGACACTGTCTAACAAAGTTCACAGATGACTGCAAACTGGGAGCCATTACTGAATCCCCAAATGACATGGATATTCTACAAAAGGGCCTTACAGAAACAGATGCTTGGTGCTAGAGCCATGGGCTCAAGCTTAAAGCCAAGAAATGTATAGTTATCCCCTTTGGGAAAAATCATGTACCCATGAATTACCACATAGGTGGCAGTACACTAAACACTGAAAGTGTGATGAGAGACTTAGGGACATAGGTGGACAGTGGTCTCATCTTCGATAACCACATCACCACAACAGTCAGGAAATCCTTCTATGTGGCACACCTCATCACTAAGGGCTTTTCATCCAGGAAAAAGGGGGTCATTGTCCCACTGTACTCATCCCTCATTAGACCCATTATAGAGTATAACACCCCATTTGGTATGTACCTCACAAGACATCTGCAACAGCTGGAAAGGCCTCAGAAATACCTCACTAAAAGAATCACAGGCCTAAAGCAGATGCCATATGCTGACTGTCTAAAAAAACTCCAGCTATACTCTGTGGAATATCGTCTACTCAGAGGCGATATCTGCTTAACATACAAGACCATGTCAAACCCTGAGCTGTTGGACATGCTCCACTTAAAGAAATCCCAATCCCTCAGAGCCACATGCTCCAGGGATCTAAACCTTGTCATCACAATAAACAAAACATGCTGGAGGGATAGGTTCCTGACCAAGAGACTCGCCAGACTCTGGAATAGACTGCCCATACATGTCAAGCAGAGTGCCTTCTTGGCCCTCTTCAAAAGGAACCTTGATGATTGGATGGGAGATAGGAAATTCACCCCGGGGATCATGTCAGTCACCCTGCTAGACAGGGGTCCAGGGAAGTAAATATCGTGGGAAGAAATATCCAGGGAATTATTATGGCTAGGCTTGTGTAGGCCCTGGGGCCGATAACCTAGTACCAACCTATGAACCTATGGAATAGGCCCCCCATCCATGTAAAGCAGAGACCAGTCAGATGTGCTGTTTAATATGTGCATTTAGCAGTTGAGAGCCCATAGAGCTACTTTACCAGACATGTACACCTTCTTCCAACAGTATTCTAGTTTTAGACTTTCTCTGGCAGTAGGAAGAGGATTTTTTGGCTGGATTTGCAATAGACCCCTTGTTGACATCTATGGACACAGTAGCTTGATCAGAAAGAGGACTTTAGAAAGATATTTTCAGGACTCTACAACCCTGTACAAAAACAATGAGGTTTCCTGGCAGCAGGGGAGTGGTAGTCCATCCATCCATAACCCCTTTTTCCATTTTGTACATGGGATCGGGATGTCACTTCAACAGTGACGATCATCTTGAGCCAAGGTTTACACCTGTGGATGGCTAGCTCTGCCATGGTAGTTCATCCATACCACTCACTCGCACACACACCTGCACCTATGACCAATTTAGAGTGTCCAATCCACCTACTGAATGTCTTTGGAATGTGGAAATAAACTGGAGTAACCAACAGAAACCCACGTGACCATAAGGAGGATATGCAGACTCCACACAGAAGACAACATAGGTGAGAATCGAACCAGAGAAGCCCTTGGTGTGAGGTGACAACACTAACCACTGCACCACCAAGGCTGCCCATGTTTCCAAAATTGCACTACACAATGAATCTGTGGAGGCTTCTATCGCTTAGCGGTATTGGTAAGGCTTTTGGCTCAGGGAAGCCTAGGAGGTCTCTAAATCTATTCTGCACATCTGGGAACTCCTTATGTTCCCATTTGAAACAGTCCTGCATTCTGCTGATGGCATCACTAAATAAGAAATCCTCTGGTTGGTGAGACATGGGATAAGGTGCTCTCAGCATCTAACTCATAACTGCGAGATGAAGACATTTGGTTCACATACACAAGCTCATTCACTTCTGATACAAGGGACTCTTATTCCTCATGAGTGTGTATCCCTTCCTCTTTTATGGCTAGAGTCCCCCAATACTGACTCCTGTTCTGTAGATAACTAAAGGTACAAATAGTCTTGGTGTATACATTTACAGCTCCATCTGTTTCACCCTTTGATAGTCTTTGCTCTCTGTTTAATGGTCTTTTGATTGAAGAATGTACAGTAAGGGCAGTTAGGGACATCACGCTTAGGTCCAAAACAGGATAAACTCTGGGTTTGGAAGTCTTCATGGGAATCTGCTTCTTAAATGAAATACATCTAGAAACCTTAACTTCTGATGTCTGAAACACTACAATAGCAAATATGCATATCATAATCAAAAAGATATTAATGGTTCTCTAACATGGTACTTATCTGAAGATTTATTTAAAAGCCAGGTTGAAGCAAGTAAAATGCCAGCATGGGGAGTGGTGCTGAAGGCCTTTTCTACGTCAAGATACACCACATACACTGTATGACCATCATTTACAGCCATCTGTAACCATTTAGAGGAAGTTTTCTATGTTAAATAGACAGAATCTACCCTTTACAAAGCCAAACTGCTGATGGTAAATTATAACAAGAGTCTTCATATCACAGTTTATGAAGTTTGTTATAATATACCCCATAGTTTTTATGATGAGCTTTGTAAGGCTGATAGGACTTTAAATACTCAGGTCAGTTGTAAGGTATCACCACTGCAGTGCACCACTTATCAGGGGCAAAGCTGGGAGCGAAACTTAAGTTAAACATCTTGAGGAGTGTGTCTGCAAGGAAAGGTTTAATACTGCTTAATAAGCAACCAGTAGTAGTAAAGAAAGATACAATCAAAAGGATTGCCATATTCAATGACAATCTCTACAACTTTACCCAATTAATCCACACTATCACTCGAACAAATACAACAAATCCCCCTGGCACCATTTTAGATTGGATCCTAGTCTCAAATCCTAACAAAATAACTAACTCTGGCACAATTCCTGATACCATTAGTGACCACCTCCCAGCCTTCATCCATCGTTCCACTAACTCTTCCCCATACCAGCATCAATACATTCACACTCGTAACCTCACTAACTTTAACGTTACAACTTTCTCAAACATATTCAAGCAAATGAACTGGCAATCTCTAAATACCCTTCCCCTTGACAAAGCCTTAGACTACTTCAACTCTATCTTCCTTGACAACCTAAACTCCCTAGCCCCTCTAAGATATAAAAGAATAAAAACTAACACAGCTCCATGGGTAACCAAAGAAACAAAACAGGTCATGCACCAAAGGGACAAACTTTGGAAGCTCTACCAAAATAATAAACTGCCCACTACCCTGCTTCAATATAAACAGCTTCATAACCTTGCAAAACAGCTAATAACCAAGGACAAAAAATCCTACTATATCACACTCCAGTCCAATAACAATAAAAACCCAAAGCAATTCTGGAACTCAATAAAATCATTCCTCCATCCAGGCTCAAAGAATAATTAATTGTCCTGACCCAAGTAAATCCAATCTGGAACTAGGCTCTGAATTCAATTCATTTTTCATCAAATCCATCTCTGCCCTTACCAAATTCTTTCTTAACAATAACCTAACTGCCCATCACACTTCCCCCTCAAACCCATCTAACAACCTTCCTCTACTGTTTGAGCTCAAACCCATCTCCACTAACTTCATAAAAAACTCCTATACAAACTCAAACCATGTACTAACGCTCCTGACAATATTCCCCCCTCCTACCTAAATTATGTTGCTGATGGTATTGCTCTCCCAATTAGCATCATTATAAACAGATCCATAAATGAATCCTACGTCCCCAAACTTTGGCGCACAGCTTATATCATCCCTCTACATAAAGGTGGCAAAAATACCAGTGTCTCTAATTTCCACCCTATTGCCCTGCTCTCTCCACTCTCCAAAATCCTTGAAAAGTGCGTAACCTTGCAAAACAGCTAATAACCAAGGACAAAAAAATCCTACTATATCACACTCCACCACCAACCTATGCTATTCCTGACCCAAAACAGTCTCCTCACACCCACTCAGCATGGCTTCCGCCCAGCCCACAGCACCATTACCGCTCTTCTCTCCTTCCTTGAAACTGTCAATCAAGCCTGAAATTCAGGACACCTAGTTTCTACTGTACTACTAGATCTGTCTAAGGCATTTGACACTATTTCCCACAAGCACTTACTCTGCCATCTCTCAAACCTTCACCTCTCACCAAAAACATTATCCTGATTCTCCAGCTATCTATCTGATAGATCTCAGGCAGTCAAATGGAAGAACTCCACCTCTTCCTTCTTACCTACCCCAACTGGTGTTCCACAGGGATCCATCCTTGGGCCCATGCTTTACAACATTTTCATCAATAACTTTCACACTGCTATTCCTGACACAAAAATTATTTAATATGCAGATGATTCTACCTTAATCTGCTCTGCTACTAACCTCTCTGAACTGTTGACAAAAACCCAAACTGCATTCTCCGCAGCAGAAAACTGGATGCACCATAACCACCTCTCTCTCAATGCAAATAAATCTAACATCCTACTATCCCCCCCCCCCAACACCTTTTCATTCAACAAAAATGAATTCAAAGTCCTTAGCCAAACTAACTCACCCATAGAAGTAGTGCCTTCTGCAAAACTCCTAGGCATAACTGTGGACGAACACCTCAAGTTCGACACAAATATACAACAAAATATTAAAAAAAAACACCAAAAGCTAGGTATGTTGTATAGGAACAATCGCTTTCTCTCTCACTCCACTAAACATACTCTGGCCACTACATATCTTCTCCCTTCCTTATTATATGGTGCTCCTCCCCTAACCAACCTGTCCGCCTCTACAACCTCCAAACTAGAAAACCGCTACAATAAAATCTCTAAATATGCCACAAATTCTAAAAATTCCACCCATCACAGCCTCACCCTTAAATCATTACATTGGCTCGAACTTTCAAACTACCTTGACTACCTGCAACTATCCACAGCACATAGACTTGTATTTCATCCTACAAAATGCCCTGCTCTAGCTAATATCCTTCCCCCTTATATTC
The DNA here is from genome assembly GCF_019279795.1 of Protopterus annectens. Lineage (NCBI taxonomy): Eukaryota > Metazoa > Chordata > Ceratodontiformes > Protopteridae > Protopterus > Protopterus annectens. The sequence continues at coordinate 149,716,648 of NC_056737.1, read as the reverse complement.
CTAATAGAACACTCAGATCAGAGCACCAGAATATAATTGCTATCCACAAACCTAAGCGTCCTGCTGGCCAGCTTCTCCTCTCATATGCTCTAGGCAAAAAAATGGAATGCCCTCCCCACCTCACTAAGAACCACATCTAACTCTGACAAGTTCAAAACCCAGCTTTTCAAACACCTGTCCACTAAATGGAAATGCACCTGCTTCCACCCTACTTAATCTCATTTCCAAGTCTATACCCTAGGGGGTCCCTTCTTTTCATACTTCAACTCTTTACAATCTCTCATAATCGTATACCTATTACCCTACACAAGCTCCCTATAACTCCATTAACTTTACTCTCTCTAACCTGCTAACAGTCACTACAGCTATGCTCACATGACTCAACTTTGTAAATAATGTAAATAATGTGAATAGTTTTCTACTTCAAAAATGTGCATGTTAAGCAAGCATATCCAGAATTCCTCTCTTTATATATGTAACTGACTTCCACACTCAACACTTCAGTGCCATTTCTCAAAGGAAACTGTATAACCTTTAACGTCTCTCTCTATGAATTCTGATAACTATGCTTGTGAATATTCTTATTTTTTAACTCTTTTTACAATTTTATCTTGTATACTCCTGTATTTTATTGTAACTGAATTTGTACAATGCTTTCTTGGAGCTTTTCTCCCCGGGCCTCCACTGAAAACGGGTCATGTTGGCCCAGTGGACTTCCCCGGTAACCAAACTGGAAATAAATAAATAAATATACCAGTAATTTGACAAAATCAAGCATACTGCATGCTTTTTCTACCCAGATGTTGTAGTGTTATAAAGTGTTTTATGGAATGCAACAAACATTTTGATAATTTGTATGATGTACTTAAAAGTGTTTTGTTTCATTACTTCTGTGTTACACCACTGTATGTGGTGCACAAAGAGGCGATATGTATCTTTACTGTATCATTGATTGTTTTCAGACTTTAAAGAAAAAAATAATTGTGAAATATGTTTTCTCTGTGCTGATGTTTACTGAGGTTTAATGTTGATCTTTAATTTGAGTGACATCAATTAGGGAAAAAGTGAAACACATTTATAGATGTTAATGGACGGATGCACAGAGAGGCATCCATTAAAGTCTATTGACAGACACCTTACATGACATCATGCAGGGCAAAGCTAAAATAATTTGGGCCATGGTTTAATAAAAAAAGTTTACAAAACTTTTAATTAAAAAATGGCCCAAGTAAATATGGATACACTTGTGCAAATTGCATCACAGCATTTAACTCACCAATGCCATAATGTTGTACTATATTGTGGCAAAACACTTTAAATGGGGGAGTCCCTGTCAGGACTGAATATTTTGATTCTGGACTTTGATGAAATGAAACCCTGGGAAAAGGGTTCCATGGGTCCTCCACTGTCCACTGTCCCCCTGTATACCCCCATGTGCCCCCTACTACCCCCCGGCATGGCCACACCATTCAGATTACTTTTTTCTTGTTTTGTCATACTTTATTATACTCTTCAAATTCCTGCATTCTCTCTATCCTAACTGGCCAAGATTGCAGGAAATAATCAAATTAAGCTGGAGGTCTCAGTTCCCAGAAGCCATTGGGTTCTATGCATTCTGAGCTGAATTTTAATTCTTTTTTTCAAAGCTTTTGAACCAAAGATATCCTAAACAAAAACTGTGGCTAAAGAAAGAAATTCATTCTTTCTCTTCATTTTTTTTCCTGCATCCTTTCACTCTTCCCTAACTGGCCAAGTCTGCACTGCAATAACTCTGGAAGAAATAAGCTGTTTGAGCCTCAGAAGCCACAGGGTACTATATAATGTGAGTATTTATAAAAATCAGTGCATGCTAAGATTATATATTCCCCGTTACAAAGGAGGGATAGGCATCCTTGAAACTGATTACATGTATAGATCTGCAATCGTGGGACTCTACACATATCTGCTGACCTCACAAGACCCAAACATAGTGAAGGTTTTGAAACATGAGGAGAATAAATATAAGATGACGTCTCTGCTTAATCTAGCAGAAGCATATCGGCATCAAGCAGGAATGGAAATCAAACCAGAAGTAGATAAAAATCAGGCAGCAACTCAATGTGCCAAAAATCAAAATAAAGAATATTAGGTGAAAGATCAAATGAGAAGGTAAGAAATGCAGAAAATGCATAAGTATAGTTGCAAGTATAGAAAACCTCTGGAAGAACCTCATGTTGACCGAGATCGAATGCAGGAATGGTTAAGGAGAGGTGAATTCAAACCAAGAGATGACAGTTAATATTGGCGGCACAAGATAGTGGGCTACGTACAGGTTGGTTTACAAAGTCCACTGAGCATGTGGGAGAAACAGACAAATGTAGGTTTTATAAAACAGAATTGGAAACAGTTGCACACCTCATTGCTGGTTGTGACATACTAATGGCAGAAGGACTATATACTGAAAGGCATATTATTGTGGCAAGACTGTATCACTGGGGATTATGCACACATTATTGTACTGAAGTGATTGAAAACATTGAAAACATGAGCCACAAAGCATCATAGAAAATGATGGTCCACATCACATAGGATCACCCATTACCAACACTTTAAAACATAGATGCTAGAAAACCAGATACAGTGGTCCATGAAAAGAAGACAAAAGTAGCACTGATCATTGAAATCACCACACCCAGTGACTACAGTGTCTTGTGTACAGAGAGATGCAAAGTCATAAATATCAGGATTTGCAGGCAGAAACGAGAGCAATGTGGAAGAAAGATACCCTAACAGTTCCAACAGTAGTAGGGGCAATGGGTCTTATAAAAGGAGTCTACAATTGTACTTAGATATGTTGCCAATACATGTAAACCTGTACGAATTGCAGAAGGAGTCATTACTGGGCACACTGCAGGTGCTGCAAAGAGAACTTCTGGCTGACATCAAAGATTGAAACAATGCTAATTTCATGAACTATCATCAAACTTAGAGTTAGGAATGGGGTCCATTCCCATCATTGGTATTAGAAACCAAAAAGATTTGGAGAAATAAAAAAAAATGAGGTACATTTTACAGCTTTTTCTCCAGTTTTTTGTTAAAATTAAAGTCTGGTAAAAAATAACTAAGTAAGGAAACTCTGTCTTTTTTTTTTTTCTTTAAGAGAAGAAATAAGTTGTTTCCAAAGCTTAATTATCAAAGCTGACCACAACATAGTTCCTAATAAACGAAAATAAATGCTTGCAAAGTTACATGAATCAAATATTACAACAGCATCTATTTCCTTATCAAATGAAAAATGAATGCACATCTGTCTGATATTAGATTGGGATGAAAGTGAATGAATTAGTGGCGTCAGTCGGTTCTAGGTTATAACACCGACAGCACACAACATCGACAATGACATCACCGACACCACATCATCGACAGCTCACAAACACGACACCACACACACTCAACACATCATCACAACAACCAATAAACAAAACAAATTCCCTGACCAAAAACCACACACACAACACAAGCACACCTAAATCCTAACAAACAAACACTAAACCTTACATACACAACTATCCACTACCCTAACCGAAACCCTAACCCAAAGGTCCGTCACTATCGCACACTAACCTAACCCGCTCCCTGACCCTAACTCACTTAACCCGCCCCTAACCCAAACAAAGTCACTACTGCACCCTTACCTAACTCGCGCCCTAACCCTAACTCACTTAACCCGCCCCTAACCCAAAACATTCACTACTGCACCCTTACCTAACTCGCGCCCTAACCCTAACTCACTTAACCCACCCCTACCCCTACAGACCGCCAACATCGCACACTTACCTTACTCGCACCCTAACGTCCGTCACTACCGCATACTTACACATCCTTTCCCCATCTCGGTGTTCTCCGCGTCGGTGTTTTCATCCGTCGATCTTCTCGTGTCGGTGATTTCGCTGTCGGTCTTCCCATCTGTTGACGTTATAACCTAGACCCCGTCAGTCATATATTTCAGGTTGCTGCTGTCACACTTCATACAGCTTGTTTATTCACCTCCATCTCCAAAAGGCAGCTACCTTCTGGTTATCCATCTGACAACCAGAATATAGTAAAAATATTTTAACTTGTTGATCTCGGATGCAAATTCACAATACGTCTCCTTACCCCTACTCGCAAAGTTAGCCAACTGTATACACTTCTGATGTGTGTGTGTGAGAAAAAAATAAATTTACAGTGATATATTCCAGCCTGTTGCTAATAGACATACACTGCGACTGCACAAGCTATAGTGATCTTGTGAGCATACCTATAAGGTTTGTGCAAAAAGTCACAGAAATAATGACCACACTGTCACAGCCCCACACAAGTTATAGTGACCTTTTCTTCATATCGCTGAGTTTTAACTATGAATAAAATGAAATAATGACGTTCTCTTTCTTTCTTCTCTTTGGTTTGATTATGAGGAAAACTTAAGAATCTCACTCTTCCCAGCTCCCCACTGCCCCCCAAACACAAGCTATAGCAACCTTCTGTGCACATGTCTGTGCAGGGCCAGTTGTAAAAATGAAAAGTCCAGAGCAGAAGTCTTCACTTAACTAGGGTTGCCAAAGTGGGCCATTTTTTTGTAGAAATGTGAGATTTTGCAGGACAAATAAGACCCATAGTTAGTGCAAAGGACAGAACTTCACTTTTTCCCAAAATCAAAGCTTATGTGTGTAGCATTTGAGTTTCTTATGCTATTTGACATAATATTTGTGTGTTTAAAACACAAAAATAACTCTTTTATGCAACTATTAAAGAAAAGTTAAGAAATATATTTTGTCTTAAAATCTCAGGACAGTTGCCATTTTTTAGTTTTTTTCCGCAGGACACAACTGCCCAAAGTGGGACTGTCCCTCACAAAGAGGGACAGGTGGTAACCCTACACTTAACCACTGTCAAAAATTCTGTTACACAACTTGATGAGTGGAGGCTGCAAGGGTCTAGTGTGGGAACAGTTAACTTTGTTAAAGCAATATCAAACTTTTCTTTCTCTCTAACTTTTGAGTAAATGGCGGCTGGATGACATACCATGCAGGAACAAAATCAGCTTAATTTGTAATTGGAAAGGAAGCCAGTCAGAAGAAAGAATACATAAGGGAAAGGAAATGGCAGACTCAGTGGAGCAGTAGAAAGGTGATAAAATCCAGAGACCTAATGAGCCACAAAATACTCTTTTCAGAGCTAATGAGCTAGGTATGGGCACAGGTAACCTGGGAACAGATGCCCTGATAGAGGGCAAACTAGAGAATAAAAGTAGCTGTAAGAGCCTGTGATTAAGCTCCCCAAGTGGGATATGAAGGAACTACACCTTATGCTGCTATCTCCCTCTTAATTAACATAACCCCTAAAAGCGGTACAAGTTGGAAGCAAAGAAGAGCCAGGTGCTAACAATGTGTCATCATCCTCCAGCTTTTGCATTCAGTCAAGATCTCCAGACATCAGTAACACTACACTTCAAGTAGGCCAGGTGTAATACAAATTGGTCATGTGTTTGACTTTGTCCTGCTGAGTCCTTTCTCTAACCATCTCAGCATGTTCACACATATTTAAGGCTTACCTGTACTTTTAAATGGCTTTGATGATCATGTACATATAGGGCTTAGTGAAATAAAAATAATGACGGAATAATGATTGAATAAAGTCAGAAAACTAGGCAGGAAGGGAAAACTGACACAATAATAGTCCTACATAAATAAGCTCAGCTATATCCTAATCCATCAATTAGGCACCAGTCAGCAGCAACACATAGCATGGCACAGTCATGTAAACTAGAACCATATAGATAGGTCATTTTAGCACAAATCAAATAAACAGGCTCATTAAGAAGAAAAATCATTCAAACAGCCTGAAGTGCAACAACAAAAACTTCTTTCTAATCCAGTTTGAGAGGAAGTAGGTAAATTAATTATATAATACTCCAGATGGTGTATAACTTCTCTGTGGGTTCCAATCCTACATCTTTAAGATGATTTAAGCTTTAGTCCCAGACCTGTAATGCTGGTGGTAAAAAATTTTGAACCACAACCTCTTGCTGCTTGTCACTCACTGTGTGGGAACCACAGGTGGTAGTTGTGACTCAGACCACGACAATTACATGAATTGGAGCTTTCACCACTAAAAACATCAAAATAATAAATTTCTGAGACTTAAGAGCTTTCCATACCTTTGCCAGCTTTGCTTTGTGTGCAGATGGGGTCTTTCTTCAAACAGACTTCATCAGATCTTCAACAGCACCAGCCCCACAGCCCCAGAGGGGACTCATCACTTCGACCTTGCTACAGCCATCCAAAGGTCAGGCAGAACCATTTGGATCAGACCCAACGTCAAAAGAACCAGCTCCACAGCCCCACAGAGGGCCCATCACTTCGATCTTACTACAGCCCTCCGAGTGTCAAGCACCACCATTTGGATCAGACCTACAAACATACACCCTACAGAGTCCACCAGGAACAACAGAGAGGAGACATGAGAAGGAAACAATGGACAGGAGTCAGAGGCCTGAAATATGTAGAAGAACAGGACTACAACTTAAGACCCAGATACAGGAGGAGAGGAGAAACCAGTGACAGAAAAGGTACTAAATGACATTGAAAAAAGTGTTCTTCAAAAGGGACTTACTTTTATTCCAGCAAGCAGGAGTGATGCAGGAAGGACCTTACTAAACTTAAAAATGTATGCCAGGAAACTGAATCTGAAACTGATACACCGTGACAAAAAACTCACATTGAAGAAACCAACTGAGGAGACTAGAAAAAGGCCTAGTCTGTATCGCCCACCTCTAAATCAGACAATAGCAGCATTTGAGGTGAAATGTGATATGAACATTCGAAAACTGCTAGGCAAATCACCTAGAAAGAGATTCTACAACATAAGTATGGAAGAGCGAAATGCACTAGTTCAGCTGAGCAACAATAAATCAAGGAGGATTATGAAAGCTGAAAAGGAAGGGGGTATTTTAGTCACTGATACCTTCACCTACAACATTAAAAATGGGATTATATTAGATTACAGGAGGTTTTACACTAAACATACTGAGAACAAAACTGAGCATGCCTATCTGGACTGGGAGATAAAACTACGTGATACGTACAATGCTGAGAACCTGTTTGAATACCTTAAAACACCATCCCCTTGGCTTCCTAGATTTTTTGGAATACCCAAGCCACATAAGAATAAGGATGATCCTCCTTACCGACCTGTGGTTGCTAGTGGGGGCTTACTTACTGAAGCCACAGCTATTTACCTGGACTAGATTTTAACACCACTGGCAGAGAAGAAAAGATCATACGTCTGAGATTCCATGGATTTTATTAAAAAGTCAAGAGCATTCCCATCAGTGAGGACAGCTTACTATTGATGTTGAATCTTTGTACACTGTACTACCCCATCAGTACTGCATACATGCAGCTGCAGAAGCACTAGTGAAGTACAACAAAGCCACTGCAGCAGAATGTGAGACACCAGGTAAACCCTTGAACCTAGTATTGGACTGTTATTACTTCACTTTTAATGGCAACGTGGTAAAATCCCAAGGATACAGAATAGCATGCACTACCTCAAAACTCCAACCTCTTCTCCAGTCTCTTCGGGGGCGTGGGTTCAAATCCCACCACTGCCAGCTGCATTTTGGGTGGCACAGTGGTGCAGTGGTTAACATTATCACCTCACAGCAAGAGGTTCTCCGGTTTGATTCTCGGCTGGGGTGCCTTCTGTGTGGAGTTTGCATGTTCTCCCTGTGTTCACATGGGTTTCCTCCGGGTACTCCGGTTTCCTCCCACATTCCAAAGATATGCATCTGGAGCATTTCTCCCCGGGCCTCCGCTGAAAACAGGCTCTGTGGAACCTAGTCGGACTTTCACGGTCAACAAAAGATAAATAAATAAAATAAATAAATTCTTAAGAATTTAGAAAATTGTTTTTTAGCCAGAGGGTATGAGGGTATGAGGGCAGCATGCTTTACTCCTTACTTGAACCCATCACAGAACTGAAAAACTACAATGCCCTGTTCCTTAACAACCATCTGAGAATTCTAAAGAAATCATTTGGGAAAGAAAAAGACTTGTATTTTGACATATTCTTGGACTTTCAGTACATCAAAGATGTAATCAATGAAAACTGGGCAATAATATATGAACGTACGCACCTAAGAAGCATTTCAGGTGACAGATCTCAATTTGTTTATAGAAAGGGCAGGAACATCCATAACTAAGCTGAGAGCAAAGCAAACCTACAGACAGAAGAACCAGAAATATGGCCAACATTTTACTTTTTGTGACTACATAAAGGAGGGTGGTTTATTTATATGTCCATACCTGCAGAAAGAACTGAAAACTAATGCTGGTGGGGATTGTAGTTCTACATTTGTTGTCTATAGGGCTCAGTTCAGCAGTTGTTTGGCATTCTATATTGGAAAAATCATAAACAAACTAAAAAGATGAATTTTAGGACATGGCTGAAATTCAAGCTAAATGTTAAAATAATGCTCTCTCTAAGCATTTGATCACTCACTAGAGTCACGCTGGCTTCAGGTTCCAGGTACTTGAGAAACTAGAGCCTGAGTTTCTGGAAGGTGATGTCAACACCACCCAGGAAAGACGTGAATTAGTTTGGCAACTCAGGCTGAACTCCTTTTGTCTTCCAGGACTGAATTACTATTGCTCATTGAAACGTGTGCTGGAACTTCAAAAATTACTACATTGCCTCTCTTATTAACTGGACTCACACAATGTTATGCTTTACATATACATATACATTTACAATACCCTTACCATTTTTTGGTAGCTTGGAGACATAGATACATTTTCCATTGGCTCTGCTTTTAAAAGTAGCTAGAATTCAAAAGGGAATTATTTGTTAAGTTTTTTCATTCAATTTTCAAACACTATAAAATATAGCCCCTTTGTGCATGCACAAAGGTTCTGAGACATCCTACATATAGTGAATTTAAACCTTCTGCTGCACATATACTATACACTTTTATATACTGATACACACTGGAAGCTACATCTCTGTATGCCTAGTTTGTTCACGTTTGTTTATATTTTAAACTTATAGGTTGTAAATTGGAATATATGTTACACATTTTTATGTGTCCCTTGCATGGACTGTCACATACATTATTTGTACATTGTACAAAGCTTGCATTATCTAAATACTTAAAGCATATAACATTTAAAGAAGACTTAACTATGACTTAAACAGAGTTAATTGCCAGGTTATCTTTATATTTCCAAATTTTTAGAATTAATTTACAAGTCTGTTACTTTCGGAATTGAATTTAGGTATCGCTAATATAATAAATAGAGTTTTTAGCAGTTTGAACTGTTTTTTTATTTCTGATTGACAATTACATTTAGACAGATAGAAAAACTTGGAATTTCTAGTATGCACAAACCTAAAAAGAACCAAAAGTGATTTTAATTAAAAGATTTGAGTAAACTAATATGATGAATAATAATTTTATTATATAATTTTATTTTATTATTATGATTGTTGTTTTATAAAGATGCAATAAATAGAGAGACAGAGATTTTTAGGCATGAGGAATAGCATGGTATTTTAAGTTAGCCTGGATCCTTTTTATTACTTTTATTTTAAGGGAAGGAGTGGGGGTTGATTTTTACTACAACTGAACTGACTTGTATTTACAGAGTAAACTTTACTACTCCCACTTCAGCTGCTAATTAAGTATTTGTTCTTAAATGTATTAACCATTAAGTCTTATGGATTGCTTGTCTGTGCTTGCTAGTAAAGAAACTGCAAATTCAACATATCCTGGATTAGTTTTTTACTTGATTTTCAAAGTTTAAGAGATTTATTCGAGTAGGCATCTTCATTGTTTTATTTATTTACTAGGTTCATATTGTTTCAAATCTAGGGAGCATTTTGTATAGTTATTCCACTGAGAACACCTGGTGGAAAGTTTCTTACAGTGTTTGGTTTATGGGCTAATTTGAGGGAATCTACGGATTTTGTCTTGTTGTTCTGTGTACGTCTCCTGTGACGATCCCTGATGGAGGTCAGTCCAAAGGGAGGATTGAGTGTGGACATTGCTGAGCATCTGCTGAGGTATGATAAAATGCCACATGTATTCATTACATGCCCACCCTTCAGATATATCCTCGGGACCATGGGGATGGGGCAGCAATGAGGTAGGTCAAAAATAACAAATGGATGTTAAAGAACAGACCTCCAGTACAAGGGTGTTGCCAGGTATAAATTGTGTACTCTACTGAGTACATTTTTTTCTGAGCATCACATCAATATGGCTTTTTTTTCAGGTCATATTATGTCTATAAATGTCAAAGTGAATGCCTCCAACAACTGGTGCAATATTGCTAATCTAAAACAATACCTAATAGTTTTAAGAGGAACAGCTGAAAATGTTATTTACATTTCTTAAGTACTTCAGGGGGCAGCATTTTTGAGAGATGTGTCTATTTGTAAGTAACAGGTGTCCCAGGAGGTAGCACTAAGAGCTTGCATGTACAAAATAGAATTTGCTTGCTACACCCCTGCTCTAGTATGCCCTTAAGATCTGTACCAGTTCCCAACCTACTGGAGGAAGAAAAGAAGGTTAGGAGGAGACTGACAGACTTGCTGATGGACATACGGCACTGGATAGGAGGTTGTAAGATGCAATGAGGAGAAAAAGCCTGTATCCCAAAAAATATAAAGGTCATTAGCACATGAAGAACTCAGCCCATACATTCCTCTAATGTAGCAGTTGCTGATGCTCATGTTAGCACACCTCTCAATGTGTTCTGACCAGTGTAATTGGTCAGCATGGAAAAGTGATGCCTTTACAACATCACAAAGGAAATATTCCAATTTACTCATAGCATGCTACATTGTCTGGTCCATCTGTACTACCCATCCTACCCATGATTTAATCAACGTGATCATAAAACAGACACAAAGGTTGCATACCAAAGTAATATAAAATGTAACTGCTTCTGAAAAAATATCTATACCTTGGAAATATCCGCAATAAATGTCTTGACAGCAGTACAAAAGTTTTGAAGATTTAACATGAGTTCCAACAGTGATTTATATTAGATAAAAACACAGGTTGCACCCCACAAAGCAAATGTTTCGTTACCAAAAACAATAAATATGAGTAATCCAAAGTAAAGAAAGGTAACGAAACAATCAGGCAGTTCACCAAACATACACTTTATTTGTACAAACGGTAAACGCTTTTGCTAATAAGCTTCCTCAGACCATATATTCACCATAAAAACATTTCTCTTTAAATACAAGTCATAACCGATCACAATTAAGCAGGTGAACCAATAAAATATATCAGTTAAGATATCAAACCTTACTAGAAATACAAATATAAACAAGAACAAATAAAAAATAAATAAAATATATAAAATGTAGAGTGCTCATTCAAATTAAAATGTACATTCAAGAAAACCACACGTACAGTGCAAACACATATTTTCATGGATTCATCTCCACAAACTTCTAGTTTTAAGTGATGGTTTTAAGGAGGCTCTCTCATTGAGCCCTTTACCTCTGTCTGATCTAAGTCTTATTATCCATTCAACCTCCCTACATTCAGTGAAATTCCTTATGTCACCTTCACAGGCGCTACGACTAATGACTTCTATTACCCTAACATTAAAACTGTGTTCACTCCCTTCTAAAACCACATGTTTTGAGAGAGCGTTACGATCATATTTTATTCTAATGTTATATAAATGCTCTTGAATTCTATCTTTACGTACTCTATTTGTCTTTCTGACATAGAATGAATGACAGCACTCACACTCTGCTAAATAGTTCACATGCTGTATTAAACAATTGGCTTCAATTTAAAAATAAAGGTCTGATTATTGTCCGGATGTATAAAATTGTGATCATTATTAATGTAATTACAATAATTGCACCTACCACAAGGTTGAGTATAATTTTCTGAGCTCATATCTCCTCTGTCATGGCTTCTGCTATGACATAGGAGTCTCTTTAAAATTCATCTTATTCTTATAAGAAAATCTAGGTTTGTCCCCTACCACTTCATTTACTTTCGAGTCTACCACCAGACTTGGCCAATTCCTTTTAAATATTTCCATAATCTGTTCATTGTCATTAGTAAAATACATAGGAACTTTCAGGCATGTACTGTTATTGGGATTTTGCTCTCCTGATCCCTTACTACTCATAGTGGAATAATATGGGCATACTCTACTCTTCCTGAGATCTTTCAAATCTATTAAATTCTCCCTAATTTCAGACAGGTGATATCCTCTATCTATAAACATTGGTTCAAGACATTTAACTTCCATCTCAAACCCTTTTTCTGAGGTGTTTAACCTAGAAGCCCTCATCCCTTGCCCTTTCACTACATTTTAAAAATGTATCTGGGACGCATGCTGTTTCTATGTAGCAATGTGTTTCTATGACACTTTTTTCTAAACACACCTATATTCACATATCCATTAGTCAATCTCTCTATATATAATCTAGATATTCTATTCTACTCTGCGATGATGTCATAGTAAATTGCAAATAATCTGTATGACTATTCAGTTCTATACAGAACCTTTCCAGCTGCTCTGAGCTACCAGTCCATATCAGGAACAGGTCGTCCACAAAACGACAATAGAAGGCAGCATTTTGCCTAACGTTCTCTGTTTCAAATAGGACTGTTTCGTCCCAATGTGCCAGAAACATGTTGGCGTAGCTATTGGTACACGAGGTGCCCATAGCTACGCCATCCTTCTGGATATAGATCTTACTGTTGAATATAAATATATTATTCTCTAACACTGTTTCCAGAAATAAACAAATCAAAGTCTATCTGTTTGGGGTCATATTCACCATGTTTGTTAAATATTCATGTATAAATTGTACCCCTATAACATTGGAAATAATTGTAAATAAAGATTGCACATCTAATGTCACAAAAATAAAGCTAGCATCTGGCTGTAACGTGCTGGTAAATTCATACAAGTCAGTCAAAAATTGTTTAGTATCCCTTAAAACAAACCTGTTTCCATTCAGAATAGGACGTAAATGCTTTTCTATATATAGTGATAAAGGTTCTGTGCACCATCCTCTACCTGCTACAATTGGTCTCCTAGGAGGATTGGAGCCATTCGTATGGATTTTAGGCAGTCCTTGTATTAGGGTTATGAGTAGATAATCTACCTTTAACAATTTATATGTTTCATTAGTTATTAATTCACTTCTTAAGATGTCAACTAGCATCTCAGATATTGTGTTAGTTATATGGTATACATATGCAATATCTATAACTGAGTAGTAACTACTGTCCTTCAACATATTTTCCATAGATTCAATATAATGTACTGTATCAATTATTACAATAGGACCACCTTTATCAGCCAGTCTAATTGTTATAGTTTCATCTCTCTGCAACTGTCTAAGGGCTTCACTTTCCTTAAATTTCAGGTTATATTTAACCTTCTGGTTATTAATCATTCTCTTCCTTTCATAAAACTTATATAAATCATCTTCCATGATTTTTAAGAACGCTTCGACCAAAGGATAATTATTGGGTGTATGTATATATATATATATATATATATATATATATACACACACACACACACACACACACACACACACACACACACACACACACACACACACACACTAGGTTTCTTAAACGTGTGTGTATTATCATTTGAACTATTTTCTGAAAAAATATCTATATCTTGGAAATATCAACAATAAATGTCTTGAAAGCAGTACAAAAGTTTTGAAGATTTAATATGAGTTCAAACAGTGATTTATATCAGATGAGTCAGAAGCACAGTGTATGAGATTCATTGGCTCTCAGAAGTTGAAGGACACAGTTTAATAGTTTCAGTGTATGTTGTTTTAGTGAGAATTTGTGCGCAGTTTTCTAATGACTTTCAATTCATATTTCGTTTTGCTTGCCAATAATTTGCCTACAGTCTAAAGCATGTCCTCATGTTCACACTCACAGTAAATTTCCAGCCTTATCTGTTTCACCCTTGGACTCCTCTTGAGAGAGTAACACTAAGCAACAACCCTAATTACTCATACTCTGTCTTTACCTACTTGCCTTTCTAATAATATAGTTAACACTGTGCTGTTGGTACAGAGGATTAAGGCAAACCTCCCACTCACTAGACTGAACAAGGAGAAGGTTACCGTAAGCTGACTGTCGGTTGCCAGAATCCGCCACATAACACATGCACTCAGGTCACTCCACAACAAGTACAAATATGACTCTGTCATTGTACATGCTGGCGTAAATGACCTGAGACATACCTCCCTGGACTACATGAAAAGGGACATGGAGGAGCTCTCTGACCATGTAGCCCAGGCTGGTATGACTCTGACTCTGAGTAACATCCTGCCCTCACCCAAAATGATGCCAGCATATGAAGAAAAAAATTATCAGTTTCAACAATTGGTTAAACTACTGGTGTCATTCAAAGGGAATCCAGTACTTGTCAGCCTGGGATGACGTGCTTGACAAGCCACGTTGCTTCACCAGAGATGGCTTGCACCTGTCGCCCCTGGACTTTCGAATACTGGCCAAGACTCTTGCCGCCCCAATACTGCCTTTTTTAGGCAAGGCTCAAAAGACAAACCCGCCTCCATAAACAACAATAATAAACAAAAACTGAGGGTAATGCTGCTCAACGCCAGAAGTCTAAACCTCAAAATGCACGCACTCAAGGCTCTCCTTAGTATGGAAAAAATCGACGTATGTGCAGTGACAGAAACCTGGTTCAAGGCTCCAGAGAGCACCCCAGCACTACCAGGCTACAACTCCTACCATACCTTTAGGTCCCAAAACCAGGACCAGAACACAAAAGGAGGGGGTGTTTCCATATTCATCAAGAACACCCACACCTCCAGGTTAGTAGCACAGCACGCAGAATCTGAGACCTTCCAAGTGCAATTGACAGTGGGTAAATTGACTGTTCAATTTATAGCTTGCTACAGATCTCCCACCTTGTCTCTGGACCCTCACGCAGCATTCCTGAGAACATTAGAAAGTATGAAGATTCTACCCAACACCATGCTACTGGGTGACTTCAACTATCCAAACATTGATTGGGAAAACTATTCAAGCTCAAACGCCCTAGCCCAATGCTTCCTTGAGCTTATAAACTCAAATGCCCTTGAACAGCTGGTCACCACTCCCACAAGAGGTGACAACATACTGGACCTGGTCATCACCAACATGGGGAACCTATGTTCCACACCTGAGGTAAACTCGTCATTGGTAAGATCAGATCACAAACTAATCACACTGGACATCCACATCCCGACCCCCCCCCCCCAAGTCAAGGAAATCAAGGTAAAAAACTTCTCTAAAGCCAACTTCACACTCCTCAAGACCGAGGTGGGAAGTTTCAAAGCTCCCAATCAAATGGAAAATGATGACTCATCTGCAGAATCCTTTGCAAGTGCATTCTATGAACACCTTCAAAAATGCATGGACCGAGCCATCCCAAGTAAAACCAAGACCAACTCCTCAAAAAAGAGGAAGCCAGTCTGGTGGTCCCCGGCCATAAATAAACTTTACAACAGAAGTAGAAAACTCCTGCAAGATAGAACAAAATCCCAAAATAAGAAGGCATCTCTGATTAACATCAGTAAAAAACTGAGCTCCCTCATTAAATCATCCAAGGCCAACTTTGAAAGAAAAATAGCCAATGACTCTAAGGATAACCACAAGGCCTTCTTTAACTATGTCAAGAGTCTAGGGGCAAACTCTCAGATATGCTCCGAGCTAGTGCATAATGGCCATAAATACACTGAACCAACCAAGATTGCCAACATCCTGGCTGACAAGTTCAGTGCAAACTTCACCCCCCCCCTCCACCAAAGGGGTTAGCACCCATCCCAGAAGAATGTGGAGCTCCAGTTATCTCAGACACACAAGTAAAGACAGCCCTTGCAAAGGCCAAAAACACAGCATCAATGAGACCAGATGCTATCCCAGGCTGTGTCTTACACGAGCTTCAAAATGAACTAACCCCCGATCTCAAATCACTATTCAAACTCAGCCTCAATACAGGCTATGTACCCAAAGAATGGCGTACAGCAACAGTCGTACCACTCCACAAAGGTGGTGCCACAACTGACCCTGGAAACTATCACCCTTTAAGCTTGACTAGCTTGGTCTGCAAAGCCATGGAACGCATTATCAAGGAGCTCATTAACAGGGACATTGGGAACCTCCAGACACTGGACCCCACCCAGTTCGGCTTTGTTAAAGGCAGATCTTGCCTCCTGAACTTGGTCGACTTTTTTGAAACAGTCACCAAGGCCATAGATGAAGGGAAGGTGGTCCACACAGCATATCTGGACCTCGCTAAGGCGTTCAACACCATCCAACACTCAGGAATCATAGACAAACTCACCAGCTTAAATATAAACCCCTATGTCATGAGATGGGTTGCCAATTGGCTCTCAGACAGAACCCACACGGTAAGAGTGGAAGGTGCCATGTCTGACTCTAAACCAGTTACAAGCGGGGTCCCACAGGGCTCAGTCCTAGGACCCCTCCTGTTCAGTATATATTTCTCCGAAGTACAGGCAAAGACAGAGGGACTGTGGCTAACCAAGTTCGCAGATGACTGTAAATTGGGTGCAATAATTGACTCTCCAGCTGACACAGACATCCTGCAAAAGGGTCTCACAGAGACAAACACCTAGTGGCAAAGTCACGGCCTCAAGCTAAATGCCAAAAAATGCATAGTAATCCCATTTGGGAAAAACAAAGTACATACAAACTACCACATAGATGGGAATCCACTAAGTACAGAAGAAGCAATTAGGGACCTGGGTACCCAAGTAGATAGCATGCTCTCCTTTGATAACCACATAGCCAAAATGGTCAGGAAATCCTTCTATGTGGCACACCTGATCACAAAGGGTTTCTCATCCAGATCCAAGGAGGTGATTGTGCCCCTTTACCCCTCACTCATTAGGCCCATAATAGAGTACAATGCCCCATTTGGGATGTACCTCACTAGACACCTGCAACAACTGGAAAGACCACAAAAGTACCTCACTAAGAGGAGTAAGGGCCTTAAAGAATTACCCTATGAAGCACAACTAAAAAAGCTCCAGCTCTTCTCAGTCGCTTACCGTCTGCTCAGAGGTGACCTATGCCTGACCTATAGGGCCATGTCAAACCCTGAACTAATGGACATGCTTCACCTCAAAAAAATGAGATCCCTCAGAACCACTCATTCTAGCGACTTGAACCTATGTACAACAGTAAACAGGACATGCTGGAGGGATAGATTCATGTCCCAGTGACTCCCCTCACTCTGGAATAGAATCCCAATCCATATTCGACAGACCTCCTCTCTGACCCTCTTCAAGAGAAATCTTGATGAGTGGATGGGTAATCGTAAGTTCTACCCTGGCATCACTTCAGAAGCCCTGTTGACAGAGGCCAAGGTTACTAATCTAATGGGGAGGCGAAAGCCATCAACCTGTGGCTAGGCTTATAAATGCCCATGGGCAGATAGCCTAGTACTTACCTATGAACCTATGAACCTATGAATCTGCTCAGTGCTACAATAAAATAGCCAATTCCACATCTAATAAAGCTTAGTCTGCTCATCAATGCATTGCCCTCAAGCTCCTCAACAGGCTGCAGTGACCACACTACCTCACTCTCTCTCAACTACAAGTAGCAGACCATGTAGTGCATCATTGTGAGAGGTCCCCTGTCATAAAGCTGTTGTTACAAAGATACAACCCAATCCTGTCATGGTTCCAAAGCCAACAAAATAGTTGAAGATGCTCTGTATGCCAACCATGTCTCCAAGACCTGGAACTCCATCCTATTCAGTATAAGCCTTGATGAAAACCCACTCATCTTCAAAACTAAACTAAACCTTAAACTTAAACTTAACTCTTGACTATTTTGCTTGTACTCTCCAAGGTAAGATTACCAACTAACACCACCATTATAACAAGTACAGAAGTTAAAATTCTGTTAACCACCTCAGTATTTGAATCTGTAGTATTGTTTAAACACTCCTACAATGTACTATTGTAAAATGCATTAAGTGTATTCGGGAGGCTTGTATATTATCATGTCTTACTATTTTGCACAAGTGAATAATGTCTTATATATTACAATCGCATTCATATGATGTGTTTGTACTTGCGTAGAATGTGAAAACTTTGATTGTAGAATGTATTGTTCTTTAACTTAGTGTGTAGGTATGCAGCTTTTATCCCAGAGCCTCCACTGTAAAGGGGGCATGTGTCCTGCTGGACTTTCCAGTAAACAAAACTAAATAAATCAACAAATAAACTATTAACCTTCATCCTGTTAACCAGGGTTTAATTCCTTCAGCCAACTGTGTCCCTCAGACCAAAACACTCAAACAATGCAAGAGCCATTTTTATCAGTATTCCACTGCAGATAGCAATCTTTAATAAATGATGCTGCACAGAGAACAATCCTTAGATTTGATGTTGCTTTCATTTATTCCCAAGAGTGTGCTGTTTACTGTCTAGGAGCTTTTATTCAGCATTGTAACATCTCAGTGCTATTGCTTGGGTATGAATTATCGGTATATTTTTCTGCCGCTCTCCTCCCTTAAACCTGCTTACCACTTTTGAAGTTGTGATCAAGAAGAAATAATGCATGTGTGGCCAAACATAACTGGACTGCAGTCTTCTGTTGTTAACTCAGTCTCTCGCTGGAATGATAAACTTACAGTGCATGAAATGTTCTAATTATGCTCTGAAGTAAGAAAGAGTCTTGTTATGCCTTTCTCTGCTATAAATGAGGTACAAATTTGTTAAGCACCTTGTACAGCTGCTATTCTCTACTCTTTCTATAGAGCAGACACTTAAGCCACCCCAGAAAGCAGCAGAAAATGGTGACATCTGTAAACCTATAAAACATTTCACACAGCTACACTCACAAAAAAGCAAACTAAAGTATTTAACAAGCTTGAAAGCTGTTAGTGTATCAGAGGCACATCTCACTTCGGTCCACTGTCTATGTGGCAGGACTGTTTTATGGTCTTCAAAATTGTAAAGTGATTTTGCTGCAATTATTTATGTAACTTGTAGGACAATGGAGCAGCTAAAGTTACATATAATACAAAGAACTATGACTGAATCCCTCAGACCATAACTAACTAGTCACGTGTTCCCAATGTGGAAGACTAGCTTGACCTTTTTAGCTGGAACTTGCTCACCTCTTAACATAAACTTCTTAAAATTCAAATCTTAAACACAAAAATTTAGTTATGATTAGAGACCCAGTCATAAACCTCTATGTTATAAATAGTTATCCATGCTTTTGCCTTTAGTTTACTTCAGTAATAAGGAAATGAATAGATGAGCATCCCAAAGAGAAAGAAACTGCAGAATGAAAGTTTTAGTAAAACCCTAACTACAAACTTGTTTCAATATGGTATTTAATAAGCAAGCTTACTCCTGCTGAATATGTTACAGGTAGGTATTAATGTTTTTTTGTGTGTGTGTGTGTGTGTGTGTGTGTGTGTGTGTGTGTGTGTGTGTGTGTGTGTGTGTGTGTGTGTGTGTGTCTCTCTCTCTCTCTCTATATATATATATATATATATATATATATATATATATAACTTCTACCCTGAGCAAGTTGGAAGAGTGCTACAACAAAGTTGCAAAATTTGCCACAAACTCTAAATATCACACACACCACTGTAAACCACTCCTAGAATTAAACTGGCTTGAACTACCCAACCAACTTGCCTTTATTCAGCTATCCACCTTGCACAACCTTATTTTAAAGCCTACTGCCTGCCCTACACTAGACAATCTAGTCACACCTTACAAATCAAATCGATCCCTACTGTCAGAAGACAAAAATCTCTTATCTATCTCAAAACCGATAAGAAAACCTGGTCACTCTCTGTATTCATACGCTGTCTCTATACTTTGGAATTCACTAACTCTAGCTACCAGGTCTATGCCTGGCCTAACCCATTTCAAAGCCTCTTTAAAAAAATCATCTCAAAAATACATGGCTCTGCTCCTGCAAAAGCCTGCTTAATGCTTAGGTCTTCCTCTTCTCTCACATTTCAATCCCTCACAGATTGCAAGATCCTAAAGCTCTAACTCCTTCTCTGCTACTATACCATATCCTTAGGCTACTGCTCAGGCTTTATTGCTTCTGTTCTTCTTAACTCTCTCTCGCTATATGTCTGCATCACTAACTTTCTGGCTGCTATTTCTACATCATGTATGATGAGAGTGACTATTATCGTCTGTAATGTTTTAGCTGTATAGAACTGTTTAGATGTGTAGTAGTATATTACAACATGTAGCAGTTTGTTCTTTCAACTTACTTTTTGTATAGTATTTCTAATGTAATCTTTATTGTATCGGATTATACCATATTTGTATTGTACTGTATGTGGAGCTTTTCTCCCCAGGCCTCTGCCGAAAACTGGTTCTGTAGACCCAGTCAGACCACCTCGGCAAACAAATGTCAAATTTAAATAATAAATAATATATATATACATATAGATCTACTTCAGAAGACGGACAAATCAAAACAGTGAATTCCAAAAGACTGAAACTTCAAAATACTGAACACATTTTTAATGCAGGGCGCAAGCCTTACTGTACCCTTTACACCCTCTGCTAACTATATATACCAAATCCAAGATCGCACAACAGTGGAGAAGGGGCAAATTCCATCATTCGGTATTCTAACATTCAAGTTCTTCTAATTCAAGTGTTTCCTAACACTCGCACTCTAAACCAGTCAATTTTACCCTAAGAGGATTAAAAGACTGCACTCTTATGGCAGGAGAGAGCTGATTTCACCTATTGGAGATGGGAATTGTTGGTGAAAAGCTTATTGTGTGCTTATTTGATTGGCCTGAGAGCAAACTTAGTTTAAAAGTGTTTTTCATATTGTGTATCAACCCCCTATTTAAACAAGTCTTGGCTCTCTTATTCAGAGTTGCTCAGGATTTGGTGACAACCTAGAGATACTGAGGAATTTTGCATCCTTGGCAAAAAACAATTTTAAGTATTAGTTTGCACTTTTACTACGTGCTTTCACTGCATTACTGAAAATTCCAGTGCTATTTATCTTTACCTCCAAGTGTTTACAGTTTTAAGTAGCATTTTTCCACTCCTGTAAAGACTGCTGTTCTGAAATTATAGTGCTCTAAATACATTGTATCTGATGCTGATAGTGCTTTTAGGCATCTATTTTGTGGTTCCCTAACATGAGGGTTCCAAATTAGTTAATTTTGATTGGCCTGCAGGTAAACCAAGTTTAAACATTGGTTTTCTCAGCTTATATATACATATCACAATTGCATGATGCTGTGCTTTGAGCAGTGGTGATTAGCTGTGCCCTGTAGAGTAGTGAGCACCTAGAAATTTATTTTTCTCTATAAGAACAATCTCTGAAATCTCCCACAATTCTACATTGCTCAAAGAGCCGTTGGTATACTCACTGAGCAACATCTCTGCATTTAGTTAGCTGTAGATTACACTATAACAGTGTCCAAACCTGTAAGTATCCTCTGTTTCCACAGTCCATCACTGTTCAAGTTGCAATCAGTTTGCAAGCTGAGCAGCATCGGCACATCAGTTAGCTGTAGATTACACTACTTAAAGCAGCCAAACTTCTTCTGGTTGTAAACATCCCCCATTGTCTTCCCTTGTAAAACACATTTTATGACCACCAACCATGGTTATTCACTTTCCTGTTATCTCTACAGCCACCTTGGTGGACGTGGATATCCTGCGTTAATGTAGCAATTGTCTCATGTTTACTGACAGCCACTTAGTTCTGGAAGACAATTACAGTATATGAGAGCTGTAATTACACAATGTTACTGGAGGCAGAACACTTACATACAAACATAAAAAATGTCAAACAGGTTGTTAGTGACACATGCACAACACTCATGAAACTAACTAAGGACCAGACACAGTAAACCCACATATGCAGCAGTGTCGCATGTAACTTAACCAAACCTAAAAGGCCTCCTGGATGCTGTCCTCAGTAACTCTGTGTGCAAAGAAACACGACAACTCCCACCACAGCACATAAAACTACTCCACATAGTGTCTCAACTGCTGCACCCATAAGGTGCAAGACCATACAACCCAATATTTCAGTTATAGGAGACTCCATTGAAAAACACACTGATGTCTCTCTCATCAGGCTGAATAAGGAGAAGAAAGAGGTCATAATTAGTTGCCTGTCAGGGGTCAGGATTCACCAGATCATGCAAGCACTAAGGTCACTAAACTGCAAGTACCAGTAATACACAGTCATAGTCCAGGTGGGTGTAAATAACCTGAGATGTAAATCCCAGGACTATTATAAAGAGGGACATGATTGAGCTCTCAGAATACACCTCACAGGCTGGTATGACCCTAGCACTGAGTAGCATTCTACCCTCTCTCTCTAAGGATGATACCACAATATCAACAGAAAATGACTGACTTTAATAATTGGTGTTACTCTTAGGAGCTCCAGTACTTGTAGCCTGGGAGAACATGTCTGACAGGCCACCCTGCTTTGCCAGGGATGGTCTACAACTGTCTCCACTAGGGTACAGGACATTGACCAAATCATTATATGCCCCTATAGTGCCTTTTTATGCACTGCCAAACAGATAAACCTTACAACACAGCAAAATCTACTCAGGATAAGTTATATGCATTATTGCTCAATGCTAGGAATCCAGCAAAAAAGCATACTCACTAAAAGCATTCGTCACCCTGGAGAATGCTGATATTTCTGCAGTTACCAAGACATAAGCCACTGAAAGCACTCTGGCAGTCCAAGGATATAATGCCTTGCATGCATTCAGATCTACATAAAAGAGAGGCACACCTTAAGACTGGTCAAACACTCTTGACACACTTGAGCTGCTCCATGTCCAACTGACCACAGAAAACATTGCAAAGCATATTCTTTCTATTTACAGCTCCCTCACCATGACCCAGGAAGAGAATACCTCATTCTTGAATGTACAAGAATCCCTTATCATTCAGCCCAACACCATACTCATGGGTGATTTCAACTACCACTCCATTAACTGGAAAGCTTACACAACCACTAACATGCCGGTTCAAAGATTTCTAGACTTTGTCAATGAAAATGCCCTGGAACAGATAGTGTGCACTCCCACTAGGTGTACAAATAGCTTAGACCTGGTACTCCCAAACATGGGGGAGGGCTTTCACCCCTCCCAAATGTAATGTCCCCACTGGCTAGATCAGATCACAAAGTCATTTGCATTGACATAAATATAAAGCTAGAACCCCCATCTAACCTCAGACCTTTAAGAACTTTCCTGTGACTAACTACTGCATGTTAAGCAATGGCATAGCTAATTTCCAGGCTCCCCAAAACCATAAAATATGGAGGTCTATGCAGAGGTGTACACAAAGTGTTGTACAACCATATCAACAGTTACACAGAAATGTAAGTACCAGACAGAAATAAACCTAGGTCAAACTGTGTAAACAAGACACCCTGGTGGACCCCTGGAATAAATAGGTTGTACAACAAAAGAAAGAAAATCCTACCCAGAAATAGGAGAGGACATGCACAACAGGACAAGACCGCTCTCATATGTTTAAACAAGCAAAGCAGGGGATGACTAGTGTTTTCAAAAGTCAACTCTGATGCAAAAAAAGCCTCCCAAGCAAAGGATAACCATAAGGCATTCTTCAGTTACATCCACAGTCTTAAGGGCAACATCCAACAATGTGCGGTGCTAGCTGTAGATGACACCACTTATACCCAGCCAGAAGATATATAAAACCTGCTGGGCTTTAAATTCAGCTCAAATTTCACCCCCATAACCTCCTGTTACCACCCCCCCCCAGGAAATACCCTCCACCATTCTTCTACCAGTTATCACAAAAGAGCAGGTTGTCACTGCACTCTGTAAAGATAAAAACACAGCCTCAGTAGGTCCCGAAAATATCCCAAGAGGCCTCTTATATAGCTTGAGACATGATCTATTAGGCCCACTAGGATCTCTGTTTAAACATAGCCTCCAGACAGGCTTTGTCCCTGGGGAGTAGAGGATAGTAATGGTCATCCCTCTGCATAAAGGGGGACAATCAAAAGACCCCGGGAATTACAGATCAATAAGTCTGACAAGTCTCATATGCAAGGCCATGGAAAGAATAATCATGGTCCTGATAAAGAAAATCTCCAAACACAGGACCCAATCCAGTTAAGCTTCATCAAGGGCAGGTCATGACTATTCAGTCTGCTGGACTTCTTTGAGAAAGTCACCAAGGCCATGTATGGAGGAAAACATTGAACACTGCCTACTGTTATCTGGCTAAGGCATTTGACACCATTCCTCACTTGAGTATTGTAGCTAAACAACAAAACTGAGCATAAATCCCTACATCACCAAATGTATAGACAGTTGGCTCATGGACAGGATACATGTTGTTAGAGCAGGAGAATCCAGACCCAACAGGAGGCCAGTTACTAGAGATATACTACAGGGTTCAGTGTTGGGAATTCTCCTTTTCAATATATACTTCTCAAGTCAAGGCTAATCAAGAATTCTGATGACTACAAGTTGGGGTCAATCAT
>NC_056737.1:149537053-149687053 GCF_019279795.1 Protopterus annectens | reverse complement strand
CATGTGACAACAAT
Source organism: Protopterus annectens (assembly GCF_019279795.1). Classification (NCBI taxonomy): domain Eukaryota; kingdom Metazoa; phylum Chordata; order Ceratodontiformes; family Protopteridae; genus Protopterus; species Protopterus annectens. The sequence continues at coordinate 149,687,039 of NC_056737.1, read as the reverse complement.
CTCTTGTATTCTCCATATGTCTGGGCTATCGAGTAGGTTTGCAAGATGGAAGCCTTTTCTTACAAAAAAAAACATTCATGCCCAGCTAAAATTTGCAAAACAATACATCAAGTCTCCCAAAAGCATGTGGGAAAATGTGTTATAGTCTGATGAGACCAAGGTTGAACTTTTTGGCCAAAATTCCAAAAGGTATGTTTGGCACAAAAACAACACTTCCATCACCAAAAGAATACCATCCCCACTGTGAAGCATGGTGGTGGCAGTATCATGCTTTGGGGTTGCTTTTCTTCAGCTGGAACTGGGGCTTTAGTCAAGATGGAGGGAATTATGAATAGTTCCAAATACCAGTCACTTTTAGTCCAAAACCTTCAGGCGTCTGCTAGAAAGCTGAAGATGAAGAGGAATTTCACGTTTCAACATGACAATGATGCCAAGCATGCATCCAATCAACAAAAGAATGGCTTCACCAAAAGAAAATTAAAGTTTTGGAATGGCCCAGCTAGAGTCCAGACCTAAATACAACAGAAAATCTCTGGGGTGACCTGAAGAGGGCTGCGCACAAGAGATGTCCTCACAATCTGACAGATTTGGAGTGCTTTTGCAAGGAAGAGTGGACAAATATTGCAAAGTCAAGATGTGCCATGCTGATAGACTCCTAACCAAGAAGACTGAATGCTGTAATTAAATAAAATGGTGCTTCAACAAAGTATTAGTTTAAGAGTGTGCACACTTATGCAAACAGCTTATTGTGCGTTTTTTTATTTTTTATATTTTCCCCTTAACAGATATGATTGTTTTTCAATTTTTTAAGTAAGTGGTAGTAAACCATATATATATTTTATTTTACAACTGTTTACCAGGATAGTCTTACTGGGCTAGTAGCCCATTTTCAGTGGCGGCCTGGGGAGAAAAGTTCAATTACATATGCATAGTTACATAAGCAGAAATTTGAGAAAACAACTTGTTATAAAAGAGTAAATAGACATTTGACATTAAAATGCATTAGCACAGTCATTCAGAATATATACATAAACAATACTTGTCAGCAGAAATTCCCATTAATCAAAGCATAATCAGTAACATCACAGTGTATAATAAGTATGAGTTGTCTATTAATTAGAAGAGGATACAGAGAGTGACTTGAGAGGTGAAAGTGGAAAGAAAAGAAAGGTCAGGGGGGGATTCATCCTTGGGTGATACTGGTGCAAAGCCAAAAAGGTGTTCTTTGAGCAGTAGATTAAATCTGGCATTGGTGGGGGTGTTTAGTATGTTTTGTGGAATGCAGTTCCATATTTTTGCTTTATGATTTGCAAATAGGGAGTCACCAAAAGAGTTAGCAGTTTTGTGGCTTTTTAGTGGTAATTTATTGGATGAATGAAGAGAACTGGAAGTGTTGTTTGGTTGGACTAGGTTTTTAAGTGCTGGACAGGCATCAGGTTGGTGAATGATATTGTAAGCAATTGTGAGTTGGCTAAGTGAAAGTAGATGTGGTAGTTTGAGCCATTGTAACTGTTTTAGTGCTGAGCCGTGATGTGTTCGGTTGGGGAGGCCAACAGCAAATCGAGCAATTTTATGGTAGCAAACATGTACTTGTCTATATCAAAAGTACACAATAACAAAATTAAAAGATTTTAAGTTCAAATCAACAAAATTTGACATTGCCAAAACTTGAAACCACATACCACCAACTGTGCATGGCAGACAGCAGTACAAGATTCTGAATGGAGACAATGTATACATACCAATACCAACTACTGCATTTAAACAAATGATTTAACAAAATATGATACCCTTTTTAATGTTTTTGCAGGGGGCAACCTCCATGCACCCCCATGAGGGTGACTGCACTGCCCACTACCCCTGCAAATTATATATACTAACTCAGAGATCGTACTACAGTGGGGAAAAGGGTAAATTTCCAGATCCTCACTGTACAGAGATCTACATTAAGAAGTGTTACAAAATGTAGATTTCAGTGTTAAAGTTTAGTATTTAAATAGAGCAAAAAAAAATACAAAAGCCAGAAGAAGTAGCTGGATTGAACCCACTCCAAGTATTGCGCAGTTGCAAATCACAACACAGTTGTAGAATGCAAGATCCACTTTATTAATTTCAGAACGTAAAAATCCATATTAAAAATCACCAAGGATGAGCACTTTCGTCTAGGAAGGTCTAGACTTCATCAGATGGTTTAACATACATAGATACTTCCTTGTTATACAGGTTAAGCCATTAAAGGCACAGTATTTGCAGTCCCAAACAAAAACAAACAAAAATGTAAGCTAAAAATGCTTCATAGAACACACCACCCTATAGAAACTACGTTTGAATGCTGGGATCTGGCCAGGCCTGAACGAACATATTTCCATTAGCCCTATTTTGAAATTAAAGGCATTAGAAAGGTAAAAATATATCTCCCCATCAATAATAAATAGTCATATTAAAAATATTCATTTTAAATCTGGATTATGCATTTATACATTTTTAACATATTTATTGTATAAAGATGTTAATTTGTGATTGGTATTTATTTCTTTTAACATTTTAATTACATTTAGTTTTTAGTATTTAATTGCACAAACATTTATTTTATATAAATATATATATATATATATATATATATATATATATATATATATATATACATTGTTTTTACATATATATATTTAATACATACTGTCATTTTGGAACAAGTTTCTATAGGGTGGTGTGTTCTATGAAGTATTTGTAGCTTACATTTTTTGTCTTTTTTTCAGTTTGGGACTGCAAATACTGTGCTTTTAATGAATTAATTATCTTAATTAGTTTAACACTGAGTGGCACTTCCTGTTGAACCGGTATAAAAAGTAAGTATCTATGTATGTTAAACCATCTGATGAAGTCTAGACCTTCCTAGATGAAAGCGTTCATCCTTGATTTTTCATTTGGATTTTTATGTTCTGAAGTTAATAAAGTGGATCTTGCATTCTTCAACTGTGTCGTGATTTCCAACTGTGCAATACTTGGAGTGGGTTCAATCCAGCTACTTCGTCTGGCTTTTGTGTTTTTTTGCTTCAGTCTGTACTTTGTGACTTCTATTTAACTAGAGCACTTGGTTTATGACTGTGTACCGCAATCTCCATTCAAAATCTCGTACCGCTGTTTGATGTGCGCAGTTGCTGGTTCATGGTTTCAAGTTTAGGCAATGGCAAATTTCATGGATTTGAACTTACAATCTTTTTGTCTCATTGTGAGTTTCAGTCTTCTGTACTTTTGATAATGTAATAGGGTTCCATCTATCTATCTATCTATCTATCTATCTATATGTGTGTGTATATGTATATATATATATATATATATATATATATATATATATATATAGATAGATAGATAGATATATTAAATTGATTGGGTATGTTTCAGTATTTAAAAGTTTTTTTAACTGACGTATTTTATATGGATCTGATGAAAGATCAGGAGATCCGAAAGCGCTTATCCCAATAAAGAAAATTATATATATATATATATATATATATATATGGGTCAACTTCTAAAGCCTGAATTCCGCATGAAAGACTTTCAAAATCCCAAGACAAAAATCACAAAATTTCAGAAACCTGAATGTCAGTTTTTACAGGGTAAATAAATACATGGTCAACTGTAAATGAAACTCATGCTGAGGTAAGTAAAGCCCACCTATATGGGGGGGCTGCACCCCCCCCCAAATAAATATACAAACTCTGGGATTGCACTACAGTGGAAAACAGGGAATGTTGGCCAGGTGTTTACTTATCCTAGTAAAACATCGACGTTCGGGTTTCTGAACTTTCATGATTTTTGTCTTGGGATTTTGAAAGTCGGTCATGTGGAAGTCACACCTACCTTCTCAGAGGGTCTCAATAGAAATCTACCCAAACAGCAGAGGCCTCCAAGACAGAAATGCACTCAAACACCACAACACAGCACAAACCACAAGACACATAGCTCACCTACACAGTGTGCCCTCAACCTAAGCCCCTAAGGCAAAACAATTTGCCCAATACACTAATCATAGGTGAGATAGCAAGGCACACTGATGTCCCACTCACTAGGTTGACTAAGAAGAAGGTAACGGTCTGCTGTCTATCAGGTGCCAGCATCCGACACATAACACATGCCCTCAGGTCACTCCACAACAAGTACAAGTATGACTCGTTCACTGTCCATGTGGGTGTGAATGACCTGCGACTCACCTCCCTGGACTATGAAAAGAGACATGGAGGAGCTCTCGCATTATATGGCCCAGGCAGGTATGACCCAAGCCCTGAGCAGCATCCTACCATCACCCAGAATGATACTGTAGTACAAGCAGAAAATGATTGACTTCAACAATTGGTAAGTTTCTGGTGTCATTCTTAGGGGATCCAGTATCTGTCTGCTTGGGATGACATAACTGACAGACCTCGATGGTTTGCCAGAGATAGCCTACATGTCACCCCTGGGTTTCCGGATACTGGCTATGGCTCTTGCCACCCCTATACTGCCTTTTTAGGTGATGTTCCAAAGACCAAATTACCACAGTAACAGCTATAAATAAATGCAGTTTGAGGGTCATGCTGCTCAATGCTAGAAGTCTAAATCTCAAGATGCACTCCTCAAAATGGAGAGCATCGACATTTGCTCTGTAATGGAGATCTGGTTTAAAGCAGCAGAAAGCTCCCCTGCACTACCAGGCTATAACTCTTTCCACACAACTGCAATTCTGCATGGACGGCAGGTGCAAAGGCTCAAAAAGCAATCAAAAAAACACAGCCAGCACCACATGGAAGGGACAAAAAGACTTTTAATAAAGTCGTACCACAGGCAACAGACCAGTTTCAGCCCAAAGGTCTTTATCAGTAATAAAGGCCTTTGGGCCTACACCGGTCTGTTGACTGAGGTACTGGCTGTGTTTTTTTGTGTTGTTTTGATAACTCATTCCACAACTTTCAGCCCCAGAACATGGACCAAAGCTCCAAAGCTGCTGGTATCTCCATATTCATAAAGGATATGCAAACCTCCAAACTAGTAGCCCAGCATAACACATCTGAGATACTTCAGATACAACTAACACTGGGTAAGACGGTGATTCAAGACGTAGCCTGCTATAGGTCTCCAACCATGTCCCAAGACTCTCACTCCATGTTCCTAAGCAACCTGTAAACTATTAGGGTCCAACCCAACACTCTCATACTAGGTGACTTCAACTACCCCTCCATCATCTGGGAAAACTACTCATGCACCAATACACTGGCCCAACTCTTCCTGAAATTCATCAATTCCAGTGCCCTGGACCAGGTCATTCTTAACCCCACTAGAGGAAGCAAAATCTTTGACCTGGTTATTACTAACATGGGCAACCATTGCTTTACACCAATAGTCAATTTCTCCCTGGTTAGATCCAACCACAAACTAATCACCATGGAAATCCACATCTCACCCCCACCCACCCACCCCCGCAAAGTAAACCACCATGAAAAACTTCTCCAAAGCTGACTCTGGGCTCCTAAAAACAGAGGTGGCTAACTTCACCGCACCCATGTCAATGGAAAATATATACATGATTGCCAAATCATACACCAATGCACTGTACGACCACGTACATAAATGCAGGGAACTAACCATACCCAACAGAACCAAGATGCTCTCCAAAAAAAAGGAAGCCAATCTGGTGGTCCCCTGTCATTAATAAACTCTACAACAGAAGGAAGAAACTATTGCATTAAAAGGTGACGACCCAAGACTGGAAAACCTCCCTTATTAGCCTCAACAAAAAGTTGAGATCCCTCATCAAAATCTCTAAAGCCAGCTATGAAAGCAGAATTGTGGCAGACACTAAAAACAACCACAAAGCCTTCTAAAGTTATATCAAGAATCTCCACAGCAATACCCAGGTTTGTTCTGAGTTACTGCACAATGGTACCTCCTATACTGAGTTAACATATATTGCCAACATACTGGCTGACAGATTCAGTGCCAAATTTACTCCTCTCTCCCTCCCTAAATGACCAATCAGAATACCGGAGGAATGCCAGACACCCAGCATTACTGCAGCACAGGTTAAAGATGCATTGTCCAAGGCCAGGAATACAGTTTCCATAGGACCCAACAATATCCCTGGATGTGTTCTACATGAACTACAAGGTGAACTGGTACCACATCTGTGTGCCCTGTTCAATCACAGCCTCACCTCAGGCTTTATCCCTACTGAGTAGTGCACTGCTACAGTCATCCCTCTCCATAAAGGGGGACTGACTCCTGACCCTGAGAATTATTGCCCCATTAGACTGATGAGTCTGATATGTATGGCTATGGAGCACATCATCATGGACCTAATTAAAAAGGATATAGGTAATCTTCAAACTCTATATCCCACTGAATTTGGTTTTGTGAAAGGTAGATCATGCCTGCTCAACCTGCCTATCTCGATCTGGCCAAGGCCTTTGATAACATTCCCCACTCAGGAATTAATGATAAACACACCAAACTAGGCATCAACCCCTATATCACTAGGTGGGTTGCATATTGGCTCACAGATAGAACCCACAGTGTGAAAGTAGCGGACTCCAAGTCAGTCACTACCGACCAGTCATGAGTGGAGTCCCACAGGGATTGGTTCTGGGTCCTCTCCTGTTTGGCATCTACTTCTCAGAAGTCCAGGCCAACATGGAGAGACTCTGGCTGACCAAGTTAGCAGACAGCTGCAAGCTGGGAGCCATTATTAACTCCCCAAGTTATGCAGACATCCTATAGAAAGGCCTCACTGAGACCAATGACTGGTGTTGAAACCATGTCCTTAATCTTAATGCCAAAAAATGTGTCATCATCACCTTTGGGAAAAACTCAATTCCCACTAAATACCACATCGATGAGAGCCCACTGAAAACTGAAGGTGTTATAAGACATCTGGGGACACAGGTTGACAGCAACCTCTCCTTCGACCACCACATTGCCACTGTGGTCAGAAGGTCCTTCTATGTGGCACATCTCATTACCAGAGGTTTTGCATTCAGGAAGAAAGAAGTAATCATCTCTCTCTACTCTTCCCTCATTAAGCCAATCATTGAGTATAATGCCCCATTTGGCATGCACCTCACTAGACACATGCAACAGCTGGAAAGGCCACAAAAGTACCTCACAAAGAGGATCCTAGGCCTTAAACACATGTCCTACATGGACAGACTCAAATAACTCCAGCTATTCTCTGTCTCATATCATCGACTAAGAGGCGATTTCTGCTTGACTTACAAAGCCATGCCAAAGCTCTGTTAGAAATGCTACATCTAAAGAAATCCAAATCACTCTGCACCCCATGCTCCAGAGACCTCAACCTCATTACCACAATCAACAGAACATGTTAGAGGGACAGGTTCATAACCCAAAGACTGCCCATGCTCTGGAATAGACTTCCCATACATGTCAAGGAGAGCACCTCACTGGCCCTCTTCAAGAGAAATCTTGGTGAGTGGATGGGAAACAGAAAGTTCACCCGGGGATCACTGCAGTGGCTCTACTTGATAAAGGCACTGGGAACTAACATCAGGCGGCATGATGGCAGGGCACTTCTATGGGCTAGGCTTGTAAAGGCTCCAGGGCCATTAGCCTAGTACACACCTATGAAACTAAGAAGTAAAATCTTTCCTCGGCACATACTCCTCTCACTTGACCAATTCAATCAAAAGCTTATGCCGTTTGCATCCTCACTATATCTCCTTCTTTTAATGGACGAAGAAATCTGCTCATTTTATCATAGTTGGACTTCTGGAATAAATGATTTTGAATAGTTGGGATTTGATTGCTATGGTGTTTTTAGCATTAGGCACCAACAAACTGGAACTGATAGGCAAGGTTGTTCTGGTTTGACTAGACAGAAGTCTCTGAGCAGGTGAGCCAAGTAAATTATCACGGGGTATATTTCTGTGATTAAGCAAATTCAAGAAAACATCAGTATTGTCATGCTTTGACCTCTCTAGTAATTGCTTTGCACTTTGTACTGCACATTCAGCTAGGCTGCTTGACTGTGGGTACTCAGGACTACTGCTAACATGGATAAAGTCCCACTCTTTTGCAAATTTCTGAAATAGCTGACTGGTAAACTGGGGACTCTTGTCAGAAATAACTTTGTGTGGACTACCATGGACTTAGAAATGATGTCTCAACCTAGTAATGACACTACTGGACGTTAGGTTGGGTAGCAGCTCAATCTCAAACCAATTCGAATAAGAGTCTACCAACACTAAGTAATGTTGACTATTCTACTCGAATATGTCAGTGGCTACTGTTGACCAAGGTAGTTCAGGAATCTGGTTTAGGTGAAGCAGTTCTTTTTGCAAATGTGGTTTAGCACTATTGCATACTGAACAAGATGAAAGTTCTTTATCAATATCTTTTGACAGAGAAGGCCAAAATACTAGTCCTCTCGCCCTTCTTTTGGTAGCTTCAAAACCTGGGTGGCCATGATGGAAAATCTGGATGTACTCATGTTGTAAGGAAGTAGGAACAACAACTTTAGGACCTTTGAAAATGATACCATTTTCCATCAACATCTCATCTCCGTAAGGAAAATAAGGTTGCACTTCTGTTGGTACACAAGATTGCTTTGATAGCCATTCAACAATGATGAAGTGGTTGAGCTTTTGCAAAATTGGATCGGTCTTTGTATGGTCTGTTAGCTCATCAAGTCTTGTGGTAGAAAAATTACCCACTTCTATGACTTTGAAGTCAAAATTCTCTGTATCAAGCTTTTCTGTGGTATTTCTGGGCAATCTGGATAAGGTATCAGCCAGATAAAGAAGTCTGCCTTTTGTATAGACCATTTTTAAGTTGCACTTTTGTAATCTGAGCATCATTCTTTGTAGCCTTGCTGGAGCTGTATGCATAGACTTCTTTAAAATAGTGACTAGAGAGGTTGATGATCAGTCTCAGTCTGGATAGCTCGGCCATAAATATAATCATGGAACTTCGAACATGCGAACACTATTGTCAACAATTCCTTCTCAATCTGAAGATACTGCATCTCAGTTTGGGTAAGAGTTCTAGACACATAGGCTACTGGTCTGTCCTCCTGAAGAATAACTGCACCAAGACCTAACTTTGGAACATCCCTGGAAAGAATTACTGGTTTGTGGACATCATTGTATCTTAAAGTTGGTGGACTGGTAATTTTCTGTTTCAGTTCATCAAATGCTCTCTGGTGTTGTTCCATCCATGACCCGGTAACATTTTTACATGTCAGCTCGCTTAAGGGTGCTGATAATTCATTGAAGTCTGGTATAAACTTGCCCAAATACTTAACCATACCAAGAAAATGTTGTGAGGCTTGAACATTGGAGCTGGCATCTTAAGAATGGCTGTTTGTTTGGAAGGATCTGGTCGTATGCCTGAACTGGTAAATAAAAGACCGACATAAGTAATTTCTTGTAGCCTGAATTTACATTTCAGAGGATTGAGCTTTAAATTCACATCACATGCTCTTTCCAGAACTTTCTGTCATGCTCTGCTTCACGATTGCCTCCAACTAGTAAATCATTTACTATTATAGCACACAGATAGCTTGAAAAAATTTGCGCTATTGCACACTGAAAGACTTCACTGGCAGAATTTATTCCAAAAGGCATTCTACGAAACCAGTATCTACAAAATGGCATGCTGAACATAGTCAGTAGTGAAGATTTGCGATCAAACGTTACTTGCCAAAATGAATTCTTCGCATCTAAGACAGAAAAAACAGTGGCATTTGGCATGAGGGTAGTAACTTCCTTGACTGTATGCATAGGATGGTGGGGTGTTTTTAATGCTTTGTTTAAGTCTCAAGTCAATACATATTCTGATTTAATCTCAGCTTTTTTATGAGTGACTACCATGGAAGACAGCCATTCATTTGGTACTGTAACTGGACAAATCACACATTGTTGCACCATTTTATCTAACTGGACTTTGACTCTGTCCTGCACAGCTATCAGAATTCTTCTCACTGATCTGGCCACTGAACTGACCTCTGGGGCTAATTTCATGGAGCACACAATTGGAAGTTTACCTAGCTTGTTTTCAAAATTATCAGCATACTCTGTGAAAATAGCATTAGTGAAACTGGAACTAGGACATGTGCTTACATGATGGACTTCTTTGGTAAAAGAAAGCAGTTTCATTTTTAAACTGTCTCTGAGACCTAATAATGACTGTACAGGTCTTTTGACTACATAAATTACAAGCTGTGACTGTTCCCAGCTGAATAGCATGAAAGCACTACTGAGCCTTCCGTTTGAATCTCTTCACCTCCATAAGCAACAAGCTTTGCACAATTGGCCAAATTAAATTGCTCACCAGCTCTTACTCTAGTAAATGTTTCTGCTGACATAATATTGCACTTTGAACCAGTGTCCACTTTAAACTCTTTGGATTTACCATCAATCTACTGCATTAACATTTTCACCAACCACTGATACACCATCTACATACAAAGTAGAGCTGCAGCTTTCTATATAATCAATTTGCTTTTTTGAACTATCTTAATAAATGAATGAGGCTTGCTTGATTTGCAAAGCTTTTGACAGTGGTTCCATTTTTTTACACTTCTGGCATTGCTGAGCAAATGCTAAGTACTTTTCTCTTTCGGATTTGTGATTGGCATCACAATTACGACAGCGAACAATGAGACTTGACTTGGGTTTTCCTGACTTACCCTAGTGCTGCACTGAGCATGTCCATTTTACTGAGCTAGTCTTAGAACTTGCTGAAAAGGGGCTGCAGCTGCCATGTGCTTATGCCTGCTTCTGTTAGCCATGTACTGCATGCTGTCTGCGTTTGCTGTAGAGGTTGCTGAAACCATGCTCTTATCACTTGCAAGCACATTTGTGTGCCTTTCTGTAAGCTTGTGTATTTCACAAATCTCTACGGCTTTGCTCATCATTAAATCGGTGTCTCAAAGCCAAATCTTTCTCACTGCAATATTATTAGCACCACACACAGACATATATATATATATATATATATATATATATATATATATATATATATATCTACTTCAGCAGATCGAACATATTACAAGTTCGAACCACATATGGCCGAGACCATATATTCGAACTTGTAATAGTTCGAACACTGAAGTAAAAAAAAGAAAAAACAACAAGAAACAAAATTAAACATCTGTAGCAGGGGGGCTACGCCCCCTGCACCCCCCACCCCCCCCCTTACTTTAATATACCAACTCTGAGATCGGACTACTTTGCGGAAAAGGGAAATCTTCCCATTCCGCACTGTACGGAGATCTCCATTCAGTCTGATCGAACATTTTCAAGTTCGAACATATGGTCTCGGCCATATCAGGTTCGAACTTGTTGCATGTTCGATCTACTGGAGGGAACCGATATATATATATATATATATATATATATATATATATATATATATATATATATATAAATATAAAACATATATATATATATATATATATATATATATATACACATACACATGTATATGCATCTCTCACACACTCTCTCTGTATATATATATATATATATATATATATATATATAAAGAGAGAAAGAGAGGGAGAGACTGACACATCTGTGTGTAGTATATCTGTGTATATACACAGATCTAGTGTATATATTTAGTGTATCTGTGTATATCTGTGTATGCATAGATGTTATTATTGCTTTATTTATCCTTTTAGGGTCTTGTATTGAATATCTTCTTTAAATTGAAATGTTATAATGTTTTTGTTATCCTTGCTTCCTATGTACTCTCTGGTGAGTTGATACTTGGGATTTCATTTAGGCTGCACTTGTGTAGTCCTACATGACAATAAAGTTTACTTTAACTTTGACGTATGTAGATATAGATATAGACATATAGATATATATATAGATACACACACACACACACACACACACACACACACACACACACATGTGTGTGTGTGTGTGTGTGTGTGTGTGTGTGTATGTGTGTGTGTGTGTGTGTGTGTGTGTGTGTGCATGCATTCATTCGTGCGTGTGTGTGTGTCAGAATATGTTTGTATGTAATACAATAACTGCTAAACTGTGATTAATTATGGCAAATGGTTCCCTTATTGTTTGCTAGAGAACAAACAGCATATTTGCTAAAATTAAAGGGTTATGATTATCAAGGAAAAACAAAGAAGGGATGAAAGCAGCGCTAGGGAGGACTGCAAGTCATATATCGTTTGTTAAAGTCCATGTGCTGAAATTACTGATAAACATTGTTTTATTAAGAACAATTAAAGTATGCTATTACCCAAAAGGTAGCTAGCATGAGGAAGACAGATTCTAAAACTATGGAATCCTTAGAGATTCCTGTAAGTGGAAGCTTATCTGCAATTCCATTGAAAACAGTTTAACACCCATAGCAGATGCTGAGTATAAATGTTTCATTAGATTCTCAGAATTCACAAATTTACACTGCAATCAAGTACACCATACACAATCTCAGATAATGAATAAATAAGAAATAAAAACAGCAAGGAAATGTCAGCCATTTTAGTTTATCTAATTTAAAGGAGGAAATGAATCAGCCAAAACTGGAACAGCTATGGATGATGTAGCCATTTAGAGGATGGGATTACGGATCTGTAATCCTAATGTGTTTCATTCTGCAGCCACAGTCTTGATTCCTTCAAATTCAATTTGCACATTGTGTGTTGCTGAGCTAGTCACATAACAAGACAGGATACTGGAGTCACCCGTGAAGAAGTACCGGCGTGTAACACTCTTACTGGGTTATCAAATCAATTAATTCACTTTCTCACAGGCAAACGGGTGGCATTAATGACAGTGGCATTGTTTTCTAATTTTCCTTTTATTTTTTTAATAAAGAAATTACCAAAATTAAAACTGCACTCATCTTATCACTGTAGGTTCAATCCATACCATTCCTCCATGTAGTACTGCTTTATGTCGGCACACCCATTGTTGATGGGAAAAGCATCAACCACAAAAGTTTGAGAATGGAAATGCCGACAGCATATGTGCATGCATGAGTAAAACCCTCATTGCATGCAACCACAAAAAAAAAAACAAACCCAAAATTAGTTTTATGCAGGGGGGCAAGTACATCCCATGCTAATTATATATACCAACTCCAAGACTGCATGAGCCGCATGGAAAGGTAATATTCCCTAACTCGGGGATTGTCTATAACACCTGTCAACCTTTAGTGGTTGATCAATCAGCCCTAAGTATTGTGATGTCGACGTAATACAGTGGGACTATATGTAAATCTATATGCACACAAAGAGAGAGAGAGTGATGTGTATGTAGACCCACACACAGATATTACATCTATATCTATGATTTATTACATTTTATTGTCTGGTTTTGCTGGCATAAGATTTGCAAACCAACAGAACAGAATGAAGCAAGTGGTAAAACCTGAATGAAAATGAATGTAACCACAATAATGAAGTAAACACATAATTATAATGAGCAGTTTTGAACACAATGATGCATAGTTCTATACTAGGCTAACAACCACAAGTTTAGCCAAGCAAGCCAACCCAGTTTTGTTCCAAGTGGCTTGGATGCCTATATGGTGGGGTATGTTAGTATGGAGGCAGCTACGGGTTATGTGATGGTATGTTAGTTGGGGATTAATTTACTTACTGTCAACCTCTGTCCATCAGAGACACTGTGGCCAGGCTGGGAGTGAATTTGCAATTTTCCATCCAATGATAAAGGTTTGATTTGAATACGGTCATGGATGAGCTCTGCTTCTTGTAGATGAGAAGTTTATTTCATAGTGTGGGAATATTTTGAGAAGCATATCAGTCTCTGAAACATGTTCTATTTATGTTGCAAGCAAAGTTCAGCTCCTTGTATCTAGTGTTTTTGGTGCTGTTTCTTTTTTGGATGTGCAAAAACTTGATCTGAGGATGCTTTACATGACAATCATAGCTTGCATCTCAGTAACCTCTAGGAAACTTAATACAGAAATAGAGCCTTATAGAAATTTGTGTAGGACAGGGTATTCACACACTTGATTCTATTTGTGAGGAACCTTAGAGGGCATTCCAACTCCTGCAAGTGCCTGGTTAAGTATGTGTCAAAGGGGGAACTGTACTCAATGGGTCTGATAAGAAATGAGTAAAGTGGTACTATAACTTCCTTGGACCTGGATGCCATTTTGTTCCTTATGAGTTGGGCAGCATAGAATGATTTTCTTACTATCTTGGCTATGTGTAGGTCAAAAGCCAGATTATTGTCAATATATGTTCCCAGATCCCTAACCACTGGGTCAGCTCTTATTGGTTTTTATCAATGAAGTAATTAGCTTGCGTGGATGATTTCCCAAAGGGCACTATAATGCATTTCTTCACATTGAGTTTTAATCTCTGGAATTGGCACCAGTGACTTGTGTTAGACCCTCTTGCAGGATATTGGTGTAATTTGGAGAATCTATGATGGCTCCCAATTTACAATCATTTGCAGACTTGGTGAGCCAGAGGCCTTTAATATTACCCTTGACTTCCAAGAAGTAGCTACCAAACAGGTGTGGGAACATGGAGCCCTGGGATACTCCACTGGTGACTGGTCTCCTGATGGAGGTGGTCTCACTGATCCTGAATTCTTCAGTCTTATCTGTGAGCCAGCCAGCAATCCAGTGAGTTATTAAGGGATTTATTACTTATTTATTTTTTATTATTATTATTTATTATTTATTATTTATATAGCTTACTGAGGCATTCAAAATCATTAAACACCCTGACAAAACTCCCTCTCTAAATAACATTCTTACCTCCTATTCAAATCTGTCGTCCCTCAGGTCATCCAAAAGTAGTCAAGTATTGACCATCAAACCTAACAACTCAGGAGGGGAAGCTCTCTATGCCAATTCCATTGGCAAGACTTGGAATGCCCTTCCAAGCAACCTTAGACAAATGACCACTCTGGACCAATTTAAAATTCACCTCCAAGCGTTTCTAAAAACCCAATGGTTATGCCCATGCCCTAACCCCGACTAATATCACATGCCCTTGACCCCAAACG
This sequence comes from Protopterus annectens, assembly GCF_019279795.1. Lineage (NCBI taxonomy): Eukaryota > Metazoa > Chordata > Ceratodontiformes > Protopteridae > Protopterus > Protopterus annectens. The sequence continues at coordinate 149,672,034 of NC_056737.1, read as the reverse complement.
GCCTAGCCTAGCCACTACGTAACCCAATTCAAATGGGTGCACCCTATAACCTTTACAATCCATCTAACCAACTCCTTTTTTTCCCAGGATTACATCTTTTTTTTATTACTTATTGTTCTTATCCAATATTAGAAGTGTACTCAACATATTGTACTAAATGTCTAATTTCTATTGTATTGTTTGGAATATGTGCTCTTGTACCACTGTTCTTTGGAGCTTTTCCAATATTAGAAGTGTACTCAACATATTATACTAAATGTCTAATTTTCATTGTAATGTTTGGAATATGTGCTCTTGTACCTCTGTTCTTTGGAGCTTTTCTCCCCGGGCCTCCACTGAAAACGGATATGTATCCAGCTGGACTATCCCGGTCAACAAATGTAAAATAAAATAAATAAATAAATAAATAAAATATTTATATCTAGTTCAGAGAGTTTGTCAACAATACCTGAGTATATTGTGTCAAATACCTTGGCCAGGTCAAGGCATGTGTTATGCACTATTTTCTCCTCATCCATAGCCTTGGTGACCCTCTCAAAGAACTCTACCAGGTCGAGTAGACAAGACCTTCCCTTCAAGCCAAATTTGATGGGTCCAATCTATGTAGGTCACCAATGTCCTTGTTGACCGTTTCCATGATTTGTTCCATAGCTTTGCATATTAGTCTTGTAAGACTGATGGGACTGCTGTTCCTGGGGCTGGTTGATGGCCCACCATTAGGAGGAGGAATGACTATTACAGTCATCCATTCACCTGGCACGTAACCCGTTTTGAGGCTGTAGCTGAAGAGTGCCTCAAGTGGTCCTGCTAGGCTATGTAGGAGGCAAACAAGGATATTTTTGGGGCTCAGTGAAGCAGTGTATTTGGCCTTAGCAAGTTCCACCAGGGAATATGCTAGAAGGGATTTCACTGGAGGTTCGGGGGGGGGGGGGGTGGTTAAAGTTACCACAAAATTTATCAGCCAGTACAGTAGACTCACTATGTCACACTGGTCAGTGAAGGTTGTACCATTTCCCACCAGTTGTGCACAGTGCTGGGTGTTACCTTTAGGGTCCCTGATATAGCTGAATAATCGATTGAGGTATCTCTCAGGTCATTTTGACCTAATCATATTGGTCCCTCTGGTGCAGTGGCTTACATTTGTGTGTGTGTGTGTGTGTGTGTGTGTGTGTGTGTGTTTGTGTGTGTGTGTGTGTGTGTGTGTATGTGTGTGTGTGTGTGTGTGTGTGTGTGTGTGTGTGTGTGTGTGTGTGTGTGTGTGTGTGTGTGTGTGTGTGTGTATGATTTTGCAGATCCTAGTTCCAGATAGGCAACTAACCATTACCTTCTCCTTGTCCAGGCTGGTAACAAGGGCATCTGTGTGTCATACAATAGAATCGCCTATGACAAGAGTACCAGATAAAGTGCTTGCGTGCCTTAAGGGTTATACTATTAAAGGCTGATTGAATATAGGTTTATGTGTGATGTTAGGTATTGCCTTTGGTCTATGTTTTAGTGATTGCTGAGGATAGGTGTTGCTGTCTGATGGCTTAGAAGGTCTTTTTGAGGTTTGAATGGTTTCTTTTAAAATGCCTCAGCATAAGAAGATCTATGTGTGTCATGAGCAGTATGTGTGAAGGATGTAGGGTCTATATTAGAACACAAACAGTCAAAATGTCGAGTGTTCTAATATCGACCCATTTTCTGCGAACGCTGAAAATATCGAAGAGACAGAAAACCAATTTTTTTCCTAGGGAAAGAATTCGGTTGTCCATTTCTGTTGCTTCGGTATTTTCAGCACTGTGGTGGAAAGTTACGGGTCGGGTTCAGATAAGTGTGCGACTGTATGGACGTGAGGGTTAGGGCGGGTTAGGTGAGTTAGGGTTAGGGGGTGGGTCAGGTAAGTGTGCGATTGTGTGTACGTGAGGGTTAGGGCAGGGTAGGTGAGTTAGGGTTAGGGCGCAGGTGAGGTGACTGTGCGATAGTGACAGACCTTAGGGTTAGGGTTTGGATTATGGTAAGTAGATAGTTAGTGCTGTATGTAAAGTTTAGTGTAGGGTTAGATGTAAGAGTTTAGGTGTATGTGTGTGGATTGTGTTTGTTTGGTGTGCTTGTGTTGTGTGTATGTGTTTTGTAGTAGCAAATTTTTTCCCTAGGAAAAAATTTGCTGTTCTGAATGTTCAATGTTTTGAATTTTCGATTCATAGGGTTCGATTTTAGAACACTCGACATTTTAAATGTTTGGTGTTCTAATATAGACCCAAGTATGTAGTATGTGTATTCTTGACAATCTTGTTTGTAAGCAAGATTTTTGCCTCCAAGGAAGTTATAGTATAGATTTCATGAGAAAAAATAAATAAATAATTCTCTAAACCAGATCTTTAAAAAGAAATTAAAAAAAAATCATTTGACTATAGAAACTAATCAAGACATAATACAATAAATAATATGATATAAAAATATCTGTAGATCTGATTTTTTTCTACCACTATTAAATCTAATACAGTGCTGGCATTTACTGTTATAATAAATATGTATACAGCAATAAAAACAATGCTGTAGCAAAATATAATCGTTAACTACATAATATACTAGCTATTTTTATAATGTGCAACAGGGAACTCTGCAGGATATATAAGCCTCGGTTTTAAGAATCTAATTACACTGAAAAGCTCGTACATCCCTGTTCTCCTGTTTGTTTAGCAGTTTTAACTGCTAGTGTAATATCTTCTATCATTTTTTTTCCAAGTAGGCTGGGCTGTTGAGATCTCCACATCTCTTACCAACAGTGAACATCCCAATGACAACAAAAAATACATTTTTTTTTTAATTATCCCACATAAAGCTATGTTTATGTATGCGTTGTTCTTATTTTTGTTTTTAATTGCATACATGTGCTCAAATATATCAACAAAAACTTTCTGATTGCCTTTCTAATACAGAAACTCCATCAAGAAGAGAATGTAACAATACGAAGCACATTCATATCATTACTATTACAATGGCCAGGCACTCTATATGACTTTCTAACATGGGGCAAAAACACATTAGGGTTGGTACTAACAAACCTATACATTGAACTGCTATTGCAAACATACATCTCTTTGGATTTACTAGTATCCATACCTTTAATAGGAGACCCTGTTTCATTGAGTTGAATAACCTCAGTATCTTTTCTTATTAACAAATATTAGTAAAATACCTAATTTCCCAGTCAGTTCCCTGTTTTCCAGAATAACTTTCCAATATTTTTTTCAAATTGTATTTAATTTGAACATTGCTAACTGTTGGTACAAAAGCAAAATATGTTTTACTCACTGCCTTTTTCACTCCAGGAAACTTATTCAGATTTAGAGAATGGGCGACCTGTACACCACCACTCTGAATGGAGGATGAATGTTCTCCAGCAGGGTGTTAATGCACAGGTCATGCCCGCTGAAAAAAAAGTCCTCCACTTCATGGCAGCATATTAAGCCGCAGTGGAGTTCGGACCGTAATACAGATAAAGTCTGCCATTATGTTATGCTTGCTAATTAGAACTTTCACTGTTTAGCTGGTGTAAAATTTAAAAAAGAACGAAAAATTGAAAAAAATGTGTGTGTGTGTGTGTGTGTGTGTGTGTGTGTGTGTGTGTGTGTGTGTGTGTGTGTGTGTGTGTGTGTGTGTGTGTGTGTGTGTGTGTGTGTGTGTGTGTGTGTGTGTGTGTGTGTGTGTGTGTGTGTGTGTGTGTGTGTGTGTGTGTCTGTGTGTGTGTCTGTGTGTGTGTGTGTGTGTGTGTGTGTGTGTGTGTGTGTGTGTGTGTGTGTGTGTGTGTGTGTGTGTGTGTGTGTGTGCATGTGTGCATTTGTGTGTGTGTTTGTGCACGTACACATGCGAGCATGAGTGTATGCATACATAAAAGTGAGAGTCAGAGTGACTGAGACATTATTTTATACTCACCAAGCTGTGCTTTTTCTGTTTTCTGAGTGTAAAATTAAAAAAAAATGGATAATAAAAACTAGAAAGTGTGTGTATATGACTGTTTGTTTCTTTCTGCATTTGTGAATATATGAGTGTGTGTATGCAAGAAAGTGGAACTGCGTGTTTGAGTGAGAGAGACTGATTGTACAGTGGATGCAACTCTTAAAAAGAAAAAGTAAAAAGTATAAAATCTAAAATCAAAATCTGCTAGGCAGCTAAACAGACCCAAAGACAGTAAACAATAACTAGTAAGAACTTAACACTGAAGAAGAGTCTTGGAGACTTGAAAGCTTTGTTCTTGGTTATTAAAGTTTTTTACATTAGACGGCCGGACCTTTGGTTTGTTTCTTACTCTTAAAAGGTTTGCATATCTCTCAATCTCTTAACTCAGGAAATCTGGATAAAGCCTAAAATATTGGGGAAACACAGGCTTAAAAGTAGGGATATATTTTCAATATTGCTCTTATAAAATTAGAAAGTTTCTATAATAACATGATTTATGTTAATGTGTATTCCCTAATGGATATGAAGTCCATACCTGTTACTTGCCCCTGATTTTCAGAGACACTCCTCATTTTGACTCAAATTTTAGCTCTGCCTCCTTTAACATCTCCTAAAACTGGGATCTTTTAGGGAAAAGGTGGTGAATTGAACTTAATAAAAATGACAATAAATAGTCACAGACTTTTACTTTGGAAAATGTATATTAATTCACATTGTCTTAGTCTGTCAATGTCTGAAATTAATAATAATAATATTTTAAAAGTGTGCCTAATTACTTTTGGATTTGTCCCTGATTAGCTGAGAGCTATGATAAATTCTGAAACTCAGATGTAGCTCATTATTTAGTGACTTCAACCCCAATGATTTGCCAACATATACTATAGCAAGTTTGAAACAGTAGGTGGAGGAGTTATTTTGCATCAAAATTATATCTATGTATATATATATATATATATATATATATATATATGGGTCTACTTCATATGACCTACATTTAATTTGACAGAAATTCATTTCACTGAGACCAAAACACTGAAAGTTCAAAAGACTGAAAACTCATTTGACTGAAACTCATAACAATAACACATTAAAGTAAAAGGTATATGCTCTTTTCCCCACTGTAGTGCAATCCTGGAGTTAGTATATATAGTTGGGAGGGTGTGGAGGGGGAAGCCTCCCACATAGTTTACATAAATATTGTTTTCTGCAAAGAGTTATTCATTGTAGTTATAAATATCCATGTGTATGGTTTAAAATGTATAAAGTATGTGGGGGGCTGTGCCCCCACACCCCCCTAACTATATAAACTAACTCCAGGATCACACTACAGTGGGGAAAAGGGCATATACCTTTTACTTTAATGTGTCAGTGTTATGAGTTTCAGTCAAATGAGTTTTCAGTCTTTTGAACTTTCACTGTTTTGGTCTCAGTCAAATGAATTTCAGTCAAGTGAAATTTAGGTCATATGAAGTAGACCCATATATATATATATATATATATATATATATATATATATATATATATATATATATACACACACACATATATAGAGTAATTCAAAATATATATATAATTTAACAGCCCATTCTCTAAGCACAACAATGACCTTCGGGGGGGGGGGGTGTTTTATTGTGTAAACAACACCCTCCAAGGGGTGAAAAGGCCCTCTGCCCTGTCAGGCATTATTGCTTGCTTAAAACATGTGCAAGTCAAATCATTCATTGTGCAATAATATCCGTATTATACCCTTTGTCTAAACAAATATATTACTAATAACAGCAAGTTCCTTCATAAATGCCTCATTTCCAGAAGTACTTCCAGAAAAATCTAATTAATTGGCTCTTAATAATATTTTTCTTCATATACCTAGGATGAGTACTTCTTGGTGTATAAACAACTATTAACAAATAGTGGTTTCTATAAATTTTAGAAGCAAACAATTCCTATCAATAGAAATTTCAATATCCAAATTTTCCACAATGTTTGCCAGGTTCTGTCTTGTAAAAAAATAAAACATGGTGCAATTATTCATCCAAGCTTTAAAATATAAAAAATCCTCTTCACTACTATCCCAAATAGCAAACAAAATATATACAAAACTCAACATATTTAAATAGATCCATCTTATATAAGTATCCCCATTGCCATCAAATGAGAACTAAATTTGCAAATGATGGAGATACAGCACTCATTTTAATTGTTTATGATATACTTTGTCATAAATAAAAAAATAATATGTAATATCAGTTCTAATAAAGAACAAACCATATAAATATCTTATTAGCCATATTCATACATTTTGACAAATATAATCTTACCCATTCTAAACTTTCCTCTTGTGGGATACATGTATATACTGATTTATTGTCCACTGTACCTAACATATCCCATGAATCCTGAACAAAGAAGAAATACTTTATTGCATTATTTATTATCTGGGACAGCTTGTCTAAGCTAAGGACTGTTTTCAGCAGAGGAGAAAAGCAAAACTCCACATTTTACAATTAAGAATATTATCAAGCAACAAATAAGTTGTAAAGCCATTTGTGTATAGTAATAAGCACATGCATTCATTTATAGTATTTAGCTGGGTTAATTACATTTTATATTTCTAGGATATGTTGGCATACAGTCATAGTAAGGTATTAGAATAGACAGAGAAGAGTATAATAGTAAGGGGAGGAGGACTGTAAAGGGTAGGTGAGCATAATAGTTATATGTGGAAAGAAAATTGAAGATAATGAAAAATGCATAATTGTTTTGGTAGTAGGACATCTACAAATTGTTTTATCTTTATAAACTACAAACATGTCCAATGGTTCAGACTTAGCCTACCTGCTGCCATAATTGGCCTATGAGGTAAGTTACTTGAGTGTTCTTGTATTTTAGGAGCACCAACGTACATACCAATTGTAGGGAAAAGAACCTGTAAAAATCCTGTAAGGAATTGTCTCCTCAATATTAATACAAATTATGTATGCTAACATTTAACTTAACCCTAGTCCTATCCCCAGTCATAACTCTAACAGTAGTCGTAATGATAACCACAACCTTGTCCCTAACTTTAACACTAAAAGGAACACAAACATCAAACCCCAGCCCTAGTCCTACAGCACATATGTATTTATAAACACACACACACACACACACACACACACACACACACACACACACACACACACACACACACATATATACACACACACAAAATATGAATATTTTCTAGGCATCTCAACATTCTGTCACACACACACAATTACTCAATGACAGGATTTGGGCTTGAAATACTGCACTTGAAAATGTTGAATATGATGTATTGGCAGGACCCCCATATATGTTAAAAACAAAAAAGACTTTGACCCTGCCAAATTCCAACAAGAACTTAACTCATGTAACTGGTCTATTCTAAAACACCTCCCCTTAGAGGAGGCAGTTGCATACTTTAATAACAAATTTCTTGAGATCCTAGATTTGCATGCACCTGCTCGTTTGGAGAACAAAAGCAAAAACTGCACCATGGCTTCTAAAGAGTCTAGACTCAAAATTACCCATAGAAACAAATTATGGGCTTTATGGTGTTCTACTAAAGACCCCCAAGATCAAATTTAATATAGGCAATCTAGGAACAAAGCCAAAAATCCATTTTAAAAGACAAAAAACAATACTACTGCAACTTATAGACAGTAAATCAAAACAACTCTCAGAAGTTTTGGGCAGGATTGAATAATCTACTTCATCCTGGACAAACTTCCTCCCCCATCCCAGCTGCTACCATTGATAAACCCCCTGAGCATGCTTCAGATAGTTTTAACCAATTCTTTACTGAGACAATTCAAGCCCTAGCAAGCCAACTACCTCCTAGCTCCCCTGGTCCTGAAATTACCACCCCTAGATACCTACCCTCATTTAGCTTCCAACCAGTGGCCACGCCACTTACCCGTACCTTGATCAAAAAATTAAAACCCACCACGCTCTCTGCTGATCAACTCCCCACTGAGTACCTTTAAAAATCAGCTGATGCTATTGCCTACCCAGTATCAATACTAATTAATCAAACCATAACAGAAGCTAGAATTCCCGCCATCTGGAAAATATCCTATGTAATCCCACTTCATAAAGGAGGCAGCCCCTACTGAATTCTCCAGTTATAGACCACTAGCCATACTCTCTACACTTGCAAATATTATGGAAAAATGAATTCACAGACAACTCATGCACCACCTAGTCCAGAATCACCTCATGGCAGATACCCAACATGGCTTCCGTCCACACCACAGCACTATTTCAGCCCTACTAGCTTTCACCAACACCATAAACCATAATTGCAACCACAATCACATATCCTCCACCCTTTTCTAGGATCTTTCCAAGGCATTCGACATGGTCGACCACCAACTTCTAATACACACCCTGCAAACATTCTGGCTAGATACTAAAGCCCTTCAATTGTTTAAATCCTACCTGAATGGGAGACAGCATGCTGTTCTTTGGCAGAACAAACTCTCTAACCTACTACCTAACACCTTTGGAGTACCACAAGGCTCTATACTAGGGCCCCTGCTGTTTTCCATCTTTATTAACAACCTGTATACTGTCATCCCAAAAGTCAGCTGTATCCAATATGCTGATGACTCCACCATGATCTGCTCTGCCACATCTCAAACAGTTTTATGGTCTGCTACCCAATTCACCTTTAACACTATAGAAAACTGGCTTTCTGAACGTAGTTTGATACTAAATCCCCAAAAAAACTATAATGCTGTTATTCTCACCAACACAAAGGTCTCCTGCTTTTACCTTTACCATAAATGCATATTATGGCACATTAATCTCCACTGATCCCTCAACAAAACTACTAGGTGTCATTATAGATAATCTAAAAATTCGACCTACATGTAAACCAATCAATCAAAACCATCAATAAAAACCTAGGGTCACCTTACAGAATAAAAGCCTTCCTAACCTCTCCAGCTAAAATTGCCATACCTTGCTCTCACCTTCTCTCAACACTTCTCTATGCATCCCCTATACTCTCTAATATAAACAAGACTGTACTTAACAAACTCTCAACGTGCTATAACCACATTGTCCAGTTTGCCACTGGGCTGCCTTTTAGGACACATCATTGCATTAACATTGCATTAACCAGCTTGGGTGGCTTGAACTACCCAGTCTAATTCAGTAAAACCAACTAATCATGGCTTATAAAATCCTTCATAATCCGGATAATACACCTGCACTTAAAAATCTTATCACCCCCTATCACAATCCATGACTGCTTAGATCCTCTAACAGGTTACTAATTCAGACAAGCAAAATTAACAATGCAGCTGGTGACTTTCTCTTTGCAAACTCTGTAGGCAGAGGCTGGAACTCACTTCCAGCTGACATTACTTTACTCTCCTCCCTAGGTCAATTTAAAACTAGACTCAAACAACATCCGGCTCTAAACTGGGTATGTCATTGTATCAAGCTTGGCTAACTCTCTTCTAGATTATGTAAAATTTATTAATCAGCTGCTGTTTAATTTACCCCTGGCTTTCACCAGGGTTTAACTCTAACCTGTGGAACATGTTTATTATTGTTTGCTTATGTACTCTTTGTCAAAATTATAATTGTAACATGTTTTTAATGTTTATGTTTACCTGGAGCTTTTCTTCCCGGGCCTCCACCGAAAATGGACATGCATCTAGTCGAACTATCCCGGTCAACAAATGTAAAATAAAATAAAAATAAATAAATATGTTAATATATAGAGGCAGCGTGCTAGCCTCATGGATATCATTTCATAGTTTAGATACACATAACACAAACACAAATAACACCTGTTCTACAACTACAAAGAGAGTTGAAATTCTTTACTGAAACAAAAACTTTTTTAAAGCATAGAGATAAATATAAGCATTCTGGAAATGAGTTCAAACAGTGCTTAAGTTATATTTTCTAGACATAAAGTGTCAATTGCAAACAGTGCAGCAATACAACTTTTGTTTATAAGCAAGGTCCATCTAAAATACTGATGATGTTACTGACACACAAAACATTACAAAATATCATGTGTAACACGTGGGCAAAACGCTAGAGGTAGATTTAAATGCAAGACAGAAAAAAATGTTCTCTGTTGTTATGTTCCTACTTGTCCTCAGTATCTTGGGTGCTGCTTTCCCTGTTTCAGCACATTGAAAGGGAAGATGATGATGGTATAATTAGGGATTTTTTTCTGCAGTTTTGTGCCATTCGCATTCCTCTGGCAAGTGAAACATTTTGTTTTGGTCTGAAGTACTACCAAATCATCTGTAACGTAACAGGTTTACTACAAAACTTCATGACCTTGTGTTCTAATGCACACCTATTACCAGGAAGCTAGAAATGCTGATCTATAATGTTGGCTTGGATTAATCATTGCTAAATTTGAAAAGAAAAAGAGGTTTTAAAGAAGAAATTTGTTTTCAAAGTTCTGTGGCCTGACCAACTGACCTTTGGCAATTTGTTAGCTGAAAAAACATTTTAAAAGCAATAAATGAAATGAGTTTGCTATTAATAATTATATCTCATTTAATCCATAAGCAATTATTTGTCCCCAGATCATATAAAACCCAAGGAGACCACTTATCAAAGCAATGATACTCATAAGGTCATAAAAATTAAAATTTGTGCAGGGGCAAGCTGCCCTGCATTCCCGCTCTGTGGCAATCTTCCACAACAAAATGAATTTTAACACACAAAAAATCTGTTTCATACATCAAAAACAAAAATATAGTCACACAAACTGTGAAGATATGGCTTAGAACTTTTAGTTGTCAAATGACATGTTGAAAATCACAACTGAAAAAATTATTTTACATCAAATAAGACAGCAGATAAGTAATGCTGTAAGAAACGCAATTGAAGAATCGCAGACAGAATTTTTATCAAACACAGAGTTGAAATGTAGGTACCTCCTATTACTGGGAAAAGGGAGATGTATTATCCAAAGAAAATGTCTGAATGTTTTATTTTTGGAAGGTCATTTACATATGTCTAAATTCCCATAATAAGAAATAAAGGTAAGCCAGTCTTATAACTATTGCTGTATAAGTTAATGTTCACTATAAAATAATAGCATAGTTAATATCATGCTTTATTAATATCATTTAAAGTTTTGAGATGCCTTTAAGACATTCATTTGTACATTTTAATACATGAATTATTGGTTTACTTCCATTTTCTTTAAGTTAGTGAAATAAACTATACAGTTGCTGTTTATAATATTTTGTAAGATAATGACAGGGACAGGAACCCTTTTGGGCAAATGCTAAAAAGACTTTGCTCTCTGTTTAAATGACCACTTACAATTAGGGCAGTGTTAGAGCAGGTGTTTAGGAATATGGCCACTGGTGTAAGCCTGTTTATAGAAGACCTTATATTGCAGTAAGTCACATACACTGAAAGCAGGCTTTTTTTAATTAGGCCAGGCTTATACTGAGAGCAACTCTTTTAGAATCTGTCCATTTATTTTCATGTTTTATTTGTTCCTGTAGCTCTTGAAATATTATAGGGTCATAGGTAATTATTAAGCTATCGGCTCAAGAGCCATTTTAAGCTTAGCCCAAATGTACCAAAATATTGCTGACACGTATTAATATCCAAATGAATTTTATGGTTGCAATACAGGCTTGACACATTAAGTGCTCACTGGCTGCCCGTGTCCATCAGGGACAGAGATGCCAAAGCAGGGATAAAGTTACAATTTCCCATCCATTGGTCTAAGTTACATTTCAATAGGAATAGGATGAGATTTGCTTCATGTGGATGGGAAGCTTGTTTCAAAAAAGAGGTGATCTTTGATATATATACCTGTCACTCCAATGTGTCCTGTTTATGTCACAAACAAGGTTTACGCACTTAAAACATGTATTTCTGATGCTATTTGTTTTGCAGATGTGCAATAAATCCATCAGTGTGGGATCAGAGGATGTTCGTAGGCTAGGCATAGATCCATACTAGATCCATATTACATATACGTACTGCATATACAATCAAGGCATGGATTGTGTCTTTAAGGGGTAAGCACTGGTCACCTTGGAGTGTTTGCTACATATGGTTCTGTAACATCTATGATTTTACAGGATGAATAAGCTTTTTTAACAAGAAAACTTAGGTAAAGTTTCTGGAGAGGAATGACACCACTTGGCCACCAGCAAAATAACCACAAATGTAACAAATTACAACCATTGAAGTGGGGGGGGCTCACCTCCCACACGTCCCCTACTTAAATATACCAACTCTGAAATTGCACTACAATGGACAAAGAGCAAAGTTCACCATGGTGGCCAAGTGGTTACTTTCCCAGAGAGGAAAGACGATGTTCTGTGACTTTGTGCTTCTGCAGTTACAATGTTTTCACCTCACCATTTTTAGAGTCAAACTGGGCTATGATGTTATGAAGGTAAACTATATATATATATATATATATATACACACACACACAAACACACACACACACACACACACGGTGTAATAGTGAGAACTTTCCAGAAAAGTTAAAATCTAATGTAATGTAATGTAATAGTGAGAACTTACCTAAAAGGTTAATTTATAGTGTAATGTAATAGTGAGAACTTACCTAAAAGGTTAATTTATAGTGTAATGTAATAGTGAGAACTTACCTAAAAGGTTAATTTATAGTGTAATGTAATAGTGAGAACTTACCTAAAAGGTTAATTTATTGTGTAATGTAATAGTGAGAACTTACCTAAAAGGTTAATTTATAGTGTAATGTAATAGTGAGAACTTACCTAAAAGGTTAATTTATAGTGTAATGTAATAGTGAGAACTTACCTAAAAGGTTAATTTATAGTGTAATGTAATAGTGAGAACTTACCTAAAAGGTTAATTTATTGTGTAATGTAATAGTGAGAACTTACCTAAAAGGTTAATTTATAGTGTAATGTAATAGTGAGAACTTACCTAAAAGGTTAATTTATAGTGTAATGTAATAGTGAGAACTTACCTAAAAGGTTAATTTATTGTGTAATGTAATAGTGAGAACTTACCTAAAAGGTTAATTTATAGTGTAATGTAATAGTGAGAACTTACCTAAAAGGTTAATTTATAGTGTAATGTAATAGTGAGAACTTACCTAAAAGGTTAATTTATAGTGTAATGTAATAGTGAGAACTTACCTAAAAGGTTAATTTATTGTGTAATGTAATAGTGAGAACTTACCTAAAAGGTTAATTTATAGTGTAACGTAATAGTGAGAACAAAGTAGTTTACACATGTTTTAATAGTTAATTGCGTAATGCTTTATAGATCAAGAAAGGGGGAGGGGTGTCAGGAGGAAAGAAAAGAGAAAGGAAGTAACATGGAAAAATAGCAGCAATGTTTCGCTAGATGGATAAAAGTGTTAAATAACCAATTTTTCAAACAGAATGAAACTCTACTGAAAGCCCATTTTCAGGGACTTACTGTGTTTCAATGCCACATCTCTGGTCACATACCATTATTAGAGCCAATTTCTTTGATCTCCCACTCTTTCTCATGAACTTCCTGTACTATAAATCTTTAAATGCACCTCTTCCCATCTAGATGGATATGATTTGTATATAATTGTATATATTTCCTCTATATTGTCTACATACTAATACATATCTTTATTTTACTATATTTGTTTTCATCATACATCTTAATGGACATCATTATTTTACTATTCTTGTTGTCATTGTACCTATAAATGCATACCTTTATTTTATTATAGTTTATATATTAATGTGTACCTTTATTGTACTATAGTTGTCTTTCATTATATTGATAATTTCTATGTTAGATTTCTTTGGGGGGACACTGGAATATGTCAGCTGTGATCAATGCTCTACCCAGTTACAAAATTCCAATACGATAAATAAAACAAAACAATATAAAATGAAGATTACAAGGAAAAAACTGGCAAAAGGGTAGAACACAGACAGAACAGAAAATGATAGTTATTATATTCGTCCCTACTACTGTCTTCCCTGTCTTTGATCCATAAAGCTTTATACAATTAACTACTAGCACAGACAAACAACTTTATTCTCTGTGTGAAGCAGAGAAGAGGTAACTTCAAGTATTAAGTAAGTATTTTTTACATTTTTATTTTCATATTTTAAAGTATATATAGTTCTACATCTTTATTCAGAATTTGGATATCCAGATTTGTTTTTATTTCTCCATTACCAGTGGTATTTTAAATATGTTCTATCCTATGTCAAGGGTTCTAAAAGCATCTTTCCATCCAAATCGTCTTTTTCTCATTTCTGCACATGGGGAAAGGGTGTTACATCAGCAGCAACAATCATCTACAGGCAATGTTCACATGGTCAGGTGAGTTGACCTGACACAGATTATATGTAAAATAGAGATATATGTGTTTATATGAACTACAGTCTAAAAATAGTCTCACAAATAAGTTTGGTTTTACTGACATCATACACCAAAAGAGCTGTTAATGCAGAAATGAAAATAAATAATAGTAAAAGAAAATGTGATAGTTATACTGTGTGTATGCCATAATCAAAAATCAGTACTGTGGTAATAGGAATATGCGATCAGGAACGAATACAATCAAAATTGATTACTCATGCATATATTTTTAGGAATTAGATTTCCTCAAAATAAAATGAATTACAAATGGATGTAAAGAAAGAAAAATATAAAATGGAAGATTTTTATAATCTCACTTAAGATCTGGTAATCAATCTTTTGTATTATCTCTAAGGCTTATATTTAAGAGATAAAAGGAAAAGTGTCCCTTTGTATTCCTTTTATACAATCTACTTGCTATTTGTCTGTAGTTGTGTTAGGGAGCAGTTGGGCTATGAAACTGAAAAGCCTGATGGTTTTGGGTTAGGTTAGGTTTGATTAGTTAGTAGTTTGCTTAGGATTTCCTAACCAAACTAATTATACCTTCTGCGATACCATTACAAAGCTGGTTTTTGCTTTGTTGTAGAACGTTAACTTATGATGCTTCTTCTAAAGTGTTAATAAATGTACTGAGTTATATGCTAATTTATTTATTTTATTTATTTTTTATTTTACATTTGTTGACCGGGCTAGTCTAGCTGGATACATGTCCATTTTCAGTAGAGGCCTGGGGAGAAAAGCTCCACAATAAAAATGGGTTAGTAAAATCAAGTGTTGTTATACATTCAAATAAGAAATATTATACAAAAATAGGTGTTACAGAGAAAAAAAACTGGTTCATAAGTATTACTAGCAAAAATACTTTACAATACTGAAAATAAGCAAGCAAGAATATATATATATATATATATATATATATATATATATATATTTTTTTTTTTTTTTTTTTTTTTAATTTAAGGGTGAATATAAAGGTTGAGAAAACAGAAAGTTTTAGTCAGAGTTTGTAAAGGACAGAGCTAATGAGAATTAAGCACAGGTTTTAGCTGCTTCTTGAAGGTTCAAACACAAATACTATGCTAACCTAGAAAAAGGTTTGAGGATGTGAAAAAGGGTAGCGGGAATAATAGTTTAGTCAGGGTTTGTACAAGGACAGAGCCATTGAGACTTAAGCAGAGTTTTTAGCTGCTTCTTGAAAGTGGGTAGAGAAGTAATAGTGGTGAGTTCTCTTGGAAGCTTGTTCCAGATAGGTCCAATACAGTTGGAGAACAAACAAGTCTCCAGCTTTGTTGCTGGATTTATAGGGTGCTGCTAGTAGCTTTGTAGCGGAGCGCAGGGACGATAGATTTTTATAAGGAGTAATAAGGGTACTAAGTATTGTGGTATTAGAAGGTTGATAGAAGATTTTGTGGGTGATGGTAAGTTGCTGTAGTCGTATTTGATTTTGTAGTTCCAGCCAGCCTAGTTGTTTAAGATCTGAGCAATGATGGGTTCTAAAAGGGGCTCCTGTGGCAAATCTTGTAATATTATTATAAGATACTGCTAGTTTAGTGAAATTAGATTTTGATAAGTTTGTAAAAATAGGTGAGGCATAAAGAAGGGTAGAGAGCAAGTGTGTTTATGCTAAAGTACTTCTGGCTGAGGTAGCTAGGAAGGGTTTGAGCCTGTAGAGAGATCCAAGTTTTCTATTGACTGACTTGATGGTTAAGTTAATATGGGCATTGAAGTTGAGATAATGGTCTATTGTGACACCTAAAAGTTTGGTAGTTGAGTCAGGGGATATTATTGTGCCATTGTTCGACATTATATCGAAGGTAAAGGTCAAAGATTTCTGTGATGGTGTAAAAAGTAATAATTTAGTCTTTTTGGGATTTAGTAAGAGGCCATGCTGATAGAACCAGTTTTCAGCTGCTGTGAAGACTTGTTGAGTGGTGGTCTGGAGTGTAATTGGGGAGGATGCTGAACATATCAGAGTTGAGTCATCGGCATATTGTATACATATAGATTGAGGAAGGGACATATTTAGTTTGTTAATAAAAATAGAAAAGAGGAGAGGTCCCAGTATTGAGCCTTGTGGCACTCCAATTGTGATGGGAAGAAGAGATGATATTTGATTATCCCAAAGAACTGCTTGTTGTCTATTTTCTAAGTAGGATTTAAACCACTGGATAGCTTGACTGTCCAAGGCAAATGATTTGAGGATGTTTAGTAAGAGGGAATGGTTGACCATATCAAAGGCCTTAGAGAGGTCTAAGAATACTGCTGAGGACAGCAAGTTGTTGTTCCGATTTTTATTAATATGGTCTGTGAATGACAAGAGTGCTGTAGTAGTGCTGTGATAGGGTCTAAAACCATGTTGGCAGTCTGCTAGTAGGTTGTTTTTGAGAAGATGGTCAAGTAGTTGACGATGTATACATCTTTCCAAGATTTTAGCTAAAGGAGAAAGTAAGGCTATGGGACGAAAGTTAGGGAGCTCAAAAGAGTTACCGCCCTTGTGAAGAGGAATGATATGAGAGACTTTCCAGAGGGTTGGAATAAAGCTTTCAGTTATGGTTCGATTAACTAAGATGGAGACAGGAAGGGCAATTACTTTGGCTGCAATTTGTAGGTATTTAGCTGGGAGGAGGTCAGCTGAGGGGGTACAAGGTTTGAGTTTTGTAAGAAGAGTAAAGATAAGATCAGTTGAAAAGTACAGTTTTGTACCTACCATAAATGTAGATGTTCGAGTGCTAATACAGCTGCAGTCATAACAGATGGGTTATCCTGCCGTCAGGCGGGTCCTCGGTCGGCCGAATTCCAAAGTCTAGGTCTGGCGTCGGTTGTCGTCGCTTCTTCCCTGACGTCAGTGCGGCAGGGGTATAAAAGAACCAGCCGACACCATTTTCTTCAGTTTTTCTTGCCCCAGATGTCAGGTGCCCCCAGAAGGAAGGCAAAACATAAACACATGTAATAATGCAATGAAATATAATCAAAAGACAGTAGTTTGCAAGCAAATACACCATAAAGAATACCCCACTCAGGTTGTATGAGGAGGTGATTGTCATAAGGCCTGCCCCAAGAGGGGATGGAGGGAGGGAAACCTGGACTGCAGCTGTATTAGCACTCGAACATCTACATTTATGGTAGGTACAAAACTGTACTATGTTCATCGTGCATACAGCCGCAGTCATAACAGATGGGTAGAATCCCAAAGCTAAAAAAGGGGTGGCAGGCACTAAGTGGAACTAGGAGGAGCAAGGATGCCCTGCAAGACTGCTGTGGCAAAGCCCGCTCTAGATTTAGAGTATAGTGGAAGGTGATAGTGCTTGGAGAAAGTGTGCACAGAACTCCAAGTGGCTGCTCCCAAAATATCCTTGGTAGGAACCCCCCTGAGGAAAGCTGCAGAGGTAGCTGTGGCCCTTGTGGAGTGAGATCTGATGCTTATAGGTACAGTTTTTCCATGAAATGAGTAACAAAAGCGTATGCAGTGGGCTATCCATTTTGAGATTGTCTGTTTGGAAATAGCCTTTCCTTGAGCACCTGTAGCATAGGACACAAAGAGTTGCTCGGATTTTCTGAATGGCTTTGTCCTGTCCAAATAATAACGAAGTTGTCTGTGAATGTCCAAGGAATGCAGTAGCCTTTCCCCTTTGTTTTGTGGGTTAGGATAAAAGGCAGGTAAGTGTATAGTCTGATTCAAGGCTACACTGGATACTACCTTTGGCATAAAGGAAGGGTTGGTTCGTAAGGAAACTCTGTCCTGATGGAAAATGATGAAAGGTTGCACCGCCATGAGGGCTTGTAGCTCCGAAACCCTGCGTGCTGAGGTGATAGCCAGAAGGAAGGCTGTTTTCCATGACAAATATTGTAGTTCTGTTGAGGCAGCTGGCTCAAATGGAGGCAGAGTCAGTTTTTCTAAAATGAAGTTGAGGTCCCAAGCAGGTACTGGTGGTTTCCTTGGGGGTTTTATATTCTTAGCCCCTCTGAGGAACTGTCTTAAGAGAGGATGAGAGAATAAAGGAGGATCAGTGTTGTATTGTGCAGAAATGTCTGAAGCATGGATCTTGATGGAGGAGAAGGAAAGTCCACTGTTTAACATCTCAGCTAGGTACTGTAATATTTGAGGTAAATTTAGAACCCAAGGATTCTGGCCCTTTTTCTGATTCCAGGCACAAAACCGTTTCCATTTGGCGGAGTAGGCTTTTCTAGTTGAAGGTCTTCTGGCCTCCAAGATGACATCCTGCACCTCCTTGGAGAGGAGGGTCTGTTGGGAAATCAAGGAATCCTCCATGCTGCTAGATTGAGGGTTTTTAGCTGACTGTGAAGAGTTTTGAAGCTGTGTTGGGTCAACAGAAGAGGCACTAGAGGCAGGATCCATGGGGGGGAATGCGTCAGGCTCTTCAGGAGTGGATACCAGTGTTGTCTTGGCCAGTCTGGAGCAATGAGAATCATCTTTGGCCTCTCTGCTCTGGCTTTTAATAGAACTTTGGGCAGCAGAGGAAGAGGAGGAAAGGCATAGACTGTCAATGTTGTCCAATTGAAAGAAAGTGCGTCCACTTTCCAGGCCTGTGGATGATAGGTCCTTGAACAAAATTTTTTCAGTTGGTAATTTTTGTGGGTAGCAAAGAGATCTATGTCTGGCCATCCCCATGCCTGAATTATCTTTGCGAAAACTTGAGGATGCAACTTCCATTCGTGTGGATCTGTCATATTTCTGCTTAGGTTGTCTGCCAGCGTGTTTTCCTTCCCTGGCAGGAATTGTGCTTGAAGTTGGATTTGCAATTCCAGAGCCATGTTCCTAAGGGACATGGCTAGTCTGCACAGGGGGTATGAATGAGTTCCTCCCGGTTTGTTTATGTACCACATCACTGTGGTGTCGTCTGTCCTTATCAATAGCTGGCCTGGATGCAGTAGGTCTTTGAAGGCCATAATTGCATTTTGTACTGCTAGCATTTCCTTTTGATTGATGTGTAGGTGCTTCTCTTTTTGGGACCATTTGCCCTGAATGCACTGATCTGTCATGTGTGCCCCCCAGGCGTAGTCCGAGGCGTCTGTTGTGATGATTTGGTTTGCTTGAGGCATGCAGAAAGGGAGACCTTTCTTTGGCATGCATGAGCCCACCACAGAAATTCCTTTTGAAGACATGGAATGAGTGGTATAATTGTTTCCAAACTGTGGCTGTGTTGAGACCATAAGTTTTTTAGGTACCATTGAAGTTTCCTCATATGCAGCTTTGCATATGGGATCAGTAGGATGCAAGATGCCATGAATCCCAGAGCCTGCAGGACTTTCCTTGCAGTCAGCCTGGTGAAGGTTGCCATTTTTCTGAAGTATTGAGATAGTTGCCCTTGCTTCTCTGGCATGAGGTAGGCCATCTGGGTGTTTGTATTCAAGCTGGCACCCAGGAAAATTATTGCTTGAGAGGGAATTAGTTTTGATTTCTTTTTGTTGACTGTGTATCCCAAAAAGTTCAACAATTTTATTACAAAGGCCAGGTGTTTCATAAGTGTGTGCTTGCTGTCCGCTTGGATCAGACAGTCATCCAGATATGGGTATATTTGTATCCCTTGAAGTCTGCAGAAGGCAATTACTGATGCCAGGCATTTCATAAACACTCTGGGCGCAGTAGATAAGCCAAAGAGCAATGCAGAGAATTGATAATGGGTTGAACCTGCAAGAAATCTGAGGTATCTTCTGCAATCTTGTCTGATAGGGACATGCAGGTATGCCTCCTTGAGGTCCAATGTTACCAGCCAAGACTCCTTGCCCAGCATGGGAAGAAGCTGCTGTAATGTGAGCATCTTGAATTTGGTACGAGTAAATATGTGTTTAGGATGGATAGGTCCAAAATAGGTCTCCAATCTTTGTCCTTCCTTGGTACCAGGAATAGTCTGGAATAAAAACCTTGACCCTGTTCTTTTGAATGTACCTCTTGAATAGCTTTCATGTCCATGAGAGCCGAAATTTGTTTTTGTGCCTCTGCCCTTTGATTTTGTGGCAGGTTTGGCATGCCTCTCATTTTTGGAAGGGTGTGAAAGTGGAATCTGTAGCCTCTGTCTATAATGTCCAGGATCCATTTGTCTTTTGTGACAATATGCCAATTTTTTGAAAATAATGCCAGTTTTCCGCCTAGAGGTGCTGCCATTAAAGCTTTGCTTGGCATGCAAAGGGGAAAGTCATTGTGTCTGCTTTCTGAATGGCTGTGATCTATCTTCTCCACCTCTTGGTGTAGGTGCTTGCCATTGTCTGGCTCGAAATGATCCTTGAGATTGCCCTCTACCCCTCGGGTGCCTGTATCTACCTCTTTGAGGTCTGTCCGTGGCTGGAAAGGACCAATTTTTTGAAGGCCAGTTTCTGCTGAAACGTGGAGGCTGTACATGTAGGAAATCTTTCACTGTTTGCATTGATTTTGCCTTTTCCTCCATTTTCTTTAGTGCCTCCAAAGCTTTAACACCAAACAATACATCTTTTTGAAGAGGTGCATCTAGTAATTTAGCTTTGACATGATCTGGTAAGGTTTGCTCTTTGAGCCAAGCATGTCTACGTATGACAGACCCTGTAACAGCAGCTCTACATGAGGCCTCTAAAGCATCAAAACCACATTGCAAGTTATGTTTACCCACTTGCTCTGCACTATGCAACAAATCCTGCAACTCCTTTAAATCTGGTTGTTCAGGTTGTATCATTTTGCTTTTCAACTGAGATAACAAAAACTGTTGATACTTTAACATATGGAACTGACAGTTTAATGCCCTCATGGTTAAAGTGGCCGAGGTGTATACCTTTTTCCCCCACCTTTCTAAAGCTCTGGAATCCCTCTCTGAAGGTAATGGGTTTTTGGCAGTAGAGGCCTTAATTCCCTTGGGACCCTGTGAAATAGTTTCTGGGTCAGCAGCATGGCTTTTGTATAGGAATTGGTGTGAATCAGGAACCCGGTAATACCTGTCAGGCTTAACAGGAGCTGGGGGTAAAGAATCTGTGTTGAGGCTGGCTTCTGTGTACACATCATCTAATATATCCAAAACAGGAGGGATAGCCAGAGGCCTGTGCTGAGGAAGCAAGAGAAAATCCCTGAGCCTTTTCTTGGAATCTGAGTAATCTTGGCCTTCCCAGTGAAAGTGTTCCCTCAAGGTATGTAAGGTTTCCCCAAAAGAATAGTCCTCAGGGGGGGAGACCGAGGGAATGGACTCCTCAGCATCAGAATCTTCAAAAGGGGAATATGAATATCCCTGGTCCTCAGAATGTTCTGAGGTAATAGAGGCTTGGTCTGAGGAAGGGTAGTCTTCCTCCAGTCTGGGCCTTTTGTCCGAGGGTGGTTGAGAACCCCTGATAAGAGTAATCAAATCCTCTGCCATTTTGAGCATCTGTTTTTTAGGCATGGGGCCTTGAGAGGGGCTCTGTGGAACTTGTCTTTTAGTTTTCATGACTGCTTTAGATTTTGTGAAGACCTTAATGGAAAAAGAGGAAGGCCTGAAGACACCTTGAGAGGTGGCAGGTCTGTCTAAATTCTGAGTTTCCCTGCCAATAGTGGCGTCGGTATCTGTAGTCAGAGTGGGGGCCGAGGATCCTGCGACCTCGGGCACAGAAGACACCACGAAAGAAGCGTCATCGGTACTCAGGGGCTGCGTAGGCGCCTCGCTGAGAACCAGAGCACCTGTAGCTGGCTTTAGCGTGGTGTCAGTAGAAGTCACGGACCTCGTATGCTGGTCCTTATCTTTGCGTCTTTTGCTCAAAACTGGAGTCGGAGTATTCGACGACATAATGTAATTAAATTTTTTACCAAAATAGTGTTGGGCGAACTCCGCCCGACGCTTAATAGTGCGTTTGTTGAATCTAGCACAAAAATGACAGGCCGAGACGTCATGGTCTGGGCCTAAGCAAGGAATGCAGAAGGAATGGAAATCCTTATGCGGTATTTGCTTCCCACAAGAAATGCAATTATTAACTTTGTCTGACATCAGTCTGAGGCAAGAAAAGTTTCCCCAACGGGGTACTTAGCTTTCAAGAAGACTTCGGCTGAAAAATTTTCATAAATCTCAGGAGCTGGCCGACCGGCACTTGCGAACTGCTTCTGCTTCGGGCACCGCGCGGCAAGAAAGACTGGAGAAAATAGCGTCGGCTGGTTATTTTCTACCCCATGCCGCACTGACGTCAGGGAAGAAGCGACGACAACCGACGCCGGACCTAGACTTTGGAATTCGGCCGACCGAGGACCCGCCTGATGGCAGGATAACCCATCTGTTATGACTGCAGCTGTATGCACGATGAACATCTGGTTGCAGTTTGAAAGAGGGGGATTTTTGTTGAGGCAATAAGGTGTTGGCATGGACTGTGGGGATAAAGTTGAAGCAAGAGAGGTGACAGTGTCTGAGAAAAATGTGTTGAAAGTATCAGTGATTTGGTTAGGTGTGCTCTGAGTGAGGTTAGAAGGAGTGGGTGTTTTAGAGTTACCTGCATGTAGTAGTTTATTGATACTTGTCCCGAATTTGTGAGGGTTTTGGCGTTGGGTATGTTGGAATTTCCAATAATAATTTCTTTTATCAAGGAATATAAGTTTCTTTGTTGCATTCCTAAGTTGTTTAAAGGTTTGGTGGTCAGCTGGGTTTTTAGTACTACGCCATTTGGCCCAGGTTCTATTTCTATGCAACATTTTTTGTTTGGTTTCTTTTGTTAGCCAAGGAGCAGGCTTTGCTTTGGTTTTAATTAATCTAGTAGGGGCATGGAGGTTGAGGATTTGAAGGAATTTGTTGTTAAAGTATGAGACTGCATCGTCTAGAGGTAAGTATTTTAGGGGAGACCAATTACATGCTTTGAGTTCTAATTGGAAGTTAGTTTGGTTGAAATTGCTTTTGTTCCTGGTAGTTCTAACTTGAGTATTATTGGAGATAGGGACTTTTTTGTCTGGTGATAAAGGTGATTAAATGGTCACCGATATCGTCAGGTAGTGTGCCTGTAGTATAAATCATAGAGCTGCTATTGACTAGAATCCAGTCAAGGATGCTTTGTTTGGAGCTGGTTTTGTTAATTCGAGTGGGGACAGTAATGGTTTGATTAAAGCCATAGAGGTTTATGTGAGAAGTGGGTTTTTGGGAGATGCAGGAATTCCAATCAATATTAAAGTCACCTAGAAGTATAGTTTCCTGAGGGAAGGAGTTTGAGAGCCAGTGCAGTAAGTTTTCAAGGGTATTAATATTGTTACCTGGGGGGATATAACAGCAAATGATATAAATGGATTTGTTAATATTAATTTGTAGTTTGGTGATTAAGATTTCACTATTGTTTTGTAAGGGTGGTTTTGTATCTAGTGGGGAAACCAGTAGTTCAGTTTTGTAAAGTATAGCTACACCTCCACCCTTTTTGGTGTGCCGGTCAAGTCTAATGATGTTATATCCTGGAGGTAGTATGTCATTATCCTTGGTATCTGCTTTTAGCCAGGTTTCAGTTAGGCAAAGGATATTGAAGGAATATAGGTCAAGGAGGGCATGCATTTGTGTTGTTTTATTGTTTAGGCTGCGAATATTTAGGTGGGTTATTTGGAGAGAGTTCTGATTGGGGGTATGAATTGTAGAATTAGCTTGATTTACTATGGGGATGGCAGGCTGGTGATTATTTGGGCCGGGATTGGGATGAATGTCACCATAAAGGAATAATAGCTTCTGGTGACTATGTAAGTATTTGGAAGGTTTGGAAGAAATTGAAAAAGGTTTCTTGTTTAGAAAAAAATTGATATGAGTTGCTCTGTGGTAATGAGGCATGAGGTAGGAAGATGATGAAGTTATATTGATGTGTGGTTTTGAGATATGGAGAGAGTATAAAGTAGTTTGTTTTAGTGCTAGTTGAGATTCAAATAAGTTTGTGTTTTAATAGAAGGTCAGGGAGTAAGCAAAGAGAAGAGTGTTTAGGAGTAGGAAGGAGGAGAGAAGGGTGTTATTTTTAGAAATGTGTGGGTTATACATAGTGAGAGAAAGTGTATATTAAGAGACAGTAAATAAATAGGGATAATTTATCTAATGAATAGGTATAATAATCTAATGAAATACAAGCCTGAGGATCTCACCTTATGTATAAACTCCACAATTTATCACACAGTATTTCTAAAAATAGAATTTAATTTGAAACTAAAACTATCTACATTAGCATTTTTTTCACTAAATACTAGTTATTTAGATAGTGATTATAAGAGAAGAACTGCTTAAAATCTTACAGCTAACAAATCAGATATAGTATTTTACAAGAAATGCATTTATAAACAAAACAAACTGAGGGGTAGGTCTGGCATAATACTAAAGGTCACAGATACAAGGTTTGATTCTGACCTCTGGTTGTTAGCTGAGTTTATAATAATCAGCAGACTGATAGTGTAGTATGAACCTATAAAAACGGTATTTACAGCATATACAAATCTAGTAAAATCTTTTTAAAGAGAAGAGGGGAAAAAACATACAAGAAATACCTGCTTTCAAATCATTTCCCAAAAACAAAAAAGAACACTGACTGACAGCAATTGGTAAGGAGTGACCCATGGTTAAATGCTTTCATCTGTTCTTCTAGATTATACTTCTTCAGAAATATACATACTCCTGTCTGTTCCCACTAATTAATTTTGTCAACTATGTAAGACTGCTAGGTACACATACCATTTAAAGAGATGCCCAAAGAACACAGATTGTTTTGTTAATTCACTTGATCAAGTATATACTTTATGCAAGTATGATGTTTTAAGAATGTAAACTCCTTTAAAATACAGCTAAAACATCACTTATCACATCAATAGTCATTCCCGTACATCTCTAGGATAAATTATACTGTAATCTTTAGATTGCCATATCGTCAAACCACTTCTCTTCACTAAGAATCCTATCCCCATAACTAGTCTTCACCAATACCCAAAGAGTTTTACTAGCATTCCCTAATATACATAGTTTTGGGACACTGCTAGCCACCCCATCTCTATGTGTCTAACATAAACCTTATGATAACCATATATAATTGTACCTGAAACATGCTTAATATCCCACCTCTTGTATTTTCAACCCTACCAACTTTCTTCTCTCACTTCCATTTCTTGGAATTTATATCTATTATCTGTTTGATAAACCCACTAATACATCTTTTCAAATGCCCAATATTCAACAACTGCTAAGTGCCCCCTGCATTCCCTGATGTGGGAGGGACAAGGCCACCACACAGCAACCTTACATAAACAAACACAGAAATGTCCATATCATGGAAAAAAGGGATTATATTCCAAAAATATGTTAAACTCAGACTTGGTAATATTTTCATTTATTTCCTATAAATGCAAAACAATTATCATATGTATGTGTAATTGTTAATGTATATCAGTTAATGTCTGTTAACTTATATTACTAAACTTATGTTTATAAATGTTTGTAATATCTTGGGGCTTTTCTCCCAGGGTATCTGCTGAAAATGTTTTAATAAACCCAGTGGATAATAATAACAAAAGCAAAACAGATACCGATGGGGTCAAACGCTGAAGTACAGAATGAAGTTTTCTAGCAGCCCAATATCTTGACCATCTACACTGTAGCAAAGGGCTTGTTCTCCAAGCTCCTCAAATTGTACATAGTGGAAGTTTTTCCACTACACCCCTTCACTATCATCTTTCATTCATTCGTTTATTCATTTATTCGTTCATTGATTACTTGCTTAATTCAATGCACCTAATCAGTATGCGGCATCAAAGCTCATCCTTAGCAGAGTACCCACCTATTGCAGAGCTCACACATACTTCCACTCTTATGTCTTCTTACTGAAATGTCGGCACTCATGACATTGAATGCCGGCACACTGAAAAAGACCAAAAATCCAAGAGGAGGGCAAATCTCAAGAACTCTTTCCTCCCTGATGTAAGAGGCACAAGACCCCCACACCCACAAACTTACTTATACCAACTCTGAGATCACCATACCATGGAGAAATGAGAATACTACAAAAAATGGCAATCTCAGACTTGGTATTTGTAAGTTGTTTTTTTGGCCACTCAATCTCCATATTATGAGACTGGCTCATGCATTTCCCAACCTTTCAGACTTTTACCCACTGTCATGCCTGCACATATGGGTAATTAATAGGGTCAACAATCCACCTACTGCACATTGTTGGAATGTAGGAGCAAACCAGAGTCCAGTAATAATGAAGGTGGACACATGAAGAGTATTAATAGTCCATACAACAGGCATGCCTGTCAAGAACTAAACTGAACAAACAAGCCCAGTAAGGCAGTAATGTTATCTGCTGCATCACTGTGCTACCCACTGTCAGACTCCAGTTTCTTATTTCCATGGCACTGCAAGCATCTTCTTTTTCTATTACCTCAGCCAAGTTTAAAGGGAGGTTAAATTCAGTGGTATTTGGTTTAATTCTTTGTTTATCTTGTATATCTCATTGAAAGTTCGTTTACCAGTAAGGCCAGAGAAAGTCACCAGTATACAAATAGTACAAAGATTAAGCAAAATGTTTCCAAATCATATACATACAATAATAAAAAGCAAGTTATAAGAAAAATGTACACTAAATGGTACTAAAAGATGCAATGACATTATATGTGCAAGTATGCATTGCCTATAAAATATATGGGCTCATTGTCATAATATGGGCATTAACAGTATGTTAATGCTCATTTGATTGAATTAAAAATGGTCGTTCCCATTTGGTTGAAAACTCATTTGACAGAAAACCTTCTACACAGTAGATATTCCTTAACAGTGCTTTTGCAGGGTGCAAGCCCCTCTGCACCCACCATGCGTGCATGTGGGGGAGGCTTTGCTCTCCATATTCTCCTTACTTGTATATACTACCTGCATGATCACAAAACAGCAGAGAAAATAAAAACAATACATACATACACAGTGAATCAGTTCTGGAGTGTAAACAAACATTGAGAGATCTAGTGGTACAGCACTATGTTCACCACTGCAATCCACACATTCTCTGCTAGACTCACATCCCTAATAACTACACTGATAGGAAATGCATACTTTCTAAATACTTCGACACTTTTCTGTCAAATTAGTTTTCAATTAAATGGGGTTCACCCATTTAAGATTCAATCAAATGAGCATTCAATAAAACGACAGGCCCCAGAAGCTACACTAAATTTGGTTATCATTATTCAGAGGAATTGTAGCACAGTAACAATCATAGTGCTAACAAGTACTACAGTGAACAGTTTAGTGTACAAGTATATTAAGGGCACATACAAATGCTAGCACAAAGGACAGGCAGTTAAAAGAAGACAGTATACAGGTAGGAGGAAGTTAGATTAAAAGAGCAGGTAACCTGAAGTAAAATGTTGCAGGAGGACAATAATGTTGATGCAGAGAACACAGTGGAGCTCTCATTGCATTAGTAGGTTATGGTCACATTACTATGACTGGATACAGGTATAGGCGGTTAGGAGATAAGAGCATGCACACAGGTGAAATGAAGCATACAGTACTTTAGTTTGGCAGGACAGATAAAGAATGAACTAAGGAGATATGGGGGAAGAGTGCAGTAAGACATTGATTCTCTGTAGAGATGTAACAGGTGTACATTACATTTATCTGAATGTTATTGATATATACATTTCTGAAGGAACACTAGGATTATAGCAGTAGTATTTAGGTAGCACTACCATAGCACTCTGTTTATACTTCTATTGCTTCTTTGGATTTGCTCTGATCAGAGCATTAGCCTGATTCCAACCTATTCGAGAAGCGGTGTAAAAAGAGTTACGGGTGTTCTGTACTGGTTCTGACAGTACCGTGTGTAATGTTTACTGGCAGACCTGGAGACTGTACTGAGTGGCAGTATGAATAATCCATTGTCCCTGCGGATATGTGTAAGATATGCCTATGAAGGAGCTCAGAATAACAAAATAATGAAGCATAAATCATAGTAGATGCTAATACCACAAGATATTTTCTATGGCTCAGAAATGGGGCTAACCTCATAGCGTAAAATTTCTTATTGATTCTACTCTTTTTAAAGGTATACGCTATAGCAACTTTTTTTTAACAAAAATAAATTATAAAGTGTCTTTCAGAGATGAAAAGGACATCACAGCAGAAGCCAAAGGAGCCAGAGTTACAGAAATGATCAACAAGAATAGATTAAAATGGTTGAGTTCTTGTGCAGGACAGCAGATGATGACTTGTTAAATAAGATTTGGAAGAGATGGGACGAAGGCTAGAGGAGATGAGGACTTGTGTGTGAAAAGACCTGAGACAGGCAGATTATGGTCATTTAAGAAAGGAGGAGCATGCCTCTTAATTGTGAGGAGTCAGGAGAATTGACATAACACCTCAATCCCATGTAAAACTGAGGAAAAAGATATCAGTCATGATAATATACTATATTTTATTACCACAATCTGCTGTATAGGTTAAACCAAATGCATTAGGGAAATCCCTGTTTCATCATTTTGTCCTGTTGGTGGTATAGCTGACTGTTTTAAATGCTAATTAGCCACAATCTGCAAATAACATGATTAATGAATTTTCTAACATAAGCAACATATCCCATAAACAGAACTAATTAATTTGTATGTAGCATGGATTGCCTATATATATTTCCCCTTTGTTATAGATCAATGAGTCACGTAATACTAGGTGTGTTGCACTGATATAATTCCTCCTTTGTCTAGTTTCATATTAGATATTATTCATTCATCTAAGTCCTGAGGATTGCATCTCATAGATACTAAAACTGTATAAATAGCAAGCAGCTGGAGTGGCCAACAGGTGTATAGTGTTTTTTTACACACAGGTTTGAGCTGTACTAAAGCAATGCATATGGGAAGATGGACCTCTTTTATGTACAATGCTTCCATACTGCAATGCCATATCATATAAAATAAAATCCATCTTCAATTTATGTGCATAAGTCTTCACTGCTACTAAAGCAGACCTTCCCACTAGTACAAAGGAAAAACTTTTTTTTAAAGCACTATGTTTTTTTTGTTATTGAATCACTAACACTGATGTTTTATAGATTCAGGTAACTAGCAGATTAGAGCATGAATATTCTATCTTTTCATTAGGTCTGCAAGCACCATATTCCCAATCAAAGATGACACATCTGTCATTTCAACCAAATGAATACAACCAGAGGACATGCAATTCCAGAAAATGTCAGACAAGCTCATACAGGTGAGGGAGACATTAGAAGAGACTCTGAAAAGGTCATCACATCTTACATGATTTCCAGATTATTTAACACAGATCAACTCTGCATTTTAAACAATTAAGTGTTTTAAAGCTTACACATGGTTTGGAGTGTGGTACTGTTGCTTGATTGATAACGTCATCTATTGAGCCATCATTATTTGAAAGTTAAAGTTTTTTATCATAGGATCATAGAATCATAGGAGGTTACTAGGCTAGTGGCCCTGGAGCCCTTAGAAGCCTAGCCAAGAGTTTATCCCCAAAAAAGAAACCTCAGTCAGCACCTGTCGCCCCTGTCAGTGAGGGACACAGGTGGAACCCCTGGAGCAAATTTGTGGTTTCCCATCAACTCGTCAATTTTGCACTTGAAGAGGGTCAGTGAGGTACTCTGACATGTATGGGAAGTCTATTCCAGAGACGGGGCAGCCTCTGGGAGACAAACTGGTCCAGCAGGTTTTGTTGAAGTTGCATATTAGACTCAGGCCTTTTGAGTGGGTAGTGTGTGAGGAGTTAGACCTATGGAAATGGAGCATTTCTAGTAGGGCAGGGTCCGAGATTGCCTTGTAGGCGAGACACAGATCACCCCTAAGCAATTTGTACAATACTGAGTAGAGTGATAGTTATACATTCAATTCTACTGACATCTCTGTACTAAAAGGGACAAAGGTGCTATATTTTGATTAAACCTTTCTTGTTTTTCCAGAAAAGTGTTTTTTTTTTTAATTTTACTGCTCAAATTGTTTACCACTGCCATGAAAAAAGAGGTTTCAGATGAATCTGGTTCACATGAGATTTGAACTCCTATACTAAACAGCAAGACTTTTTTGAAAAGGATGGAGACATACTGCAAGGCCTAAATAGTAGGATTGTGTCACTCATCTACAAAGGACATGTATTATTCCAACAAAGGCTACTAGATCTGGCTACATTAGGAGGAGTCAAACATTCCCATTTAGATGTCCCTGATTCTTTGACCAGAGAATACAATAAGTCTTCAAATAGATGTTTTAACCTAATAGTCATAATTTCTGTAATCCAGGGACACTAGTCCATATACACACTGAGCTGGGTAACAGTGCATAACATTTTTTTAGTAAACAGTCTTGTGAAGTCTTCCATTCACTGGCATTTTATTTCCCTAATAGGGTAAAACCTGAAACTTACATCAGTGGTACCTTCCCAGCACAGTTCCTTTTCTTGAAAATTACAGTCAAGGAGATCAAAAAGCACATTTGGTCACTAATAACAGACTCCATGAAGACAGCTGTTTCATACAGTCATAGATTTTTAATCATTATAGACCACTCTAACCAAAATCAAACATACAAAAACAAAAACAGAAAAAAATGCAGGGCAAGTGTCCCAGCACTCCTACCCCTTAATTCAATAATCTATTATTTCTATAATCACACAACCATAAGGAAAGGACAAAACTTTAAGCATTAAAAGGTTACCCCTGCAAATTTTGCACCAAAAGCAATACAATATAAAATATACAACTCAATTTCCATCAAATAGCAAGTTACATTTCAGCTAGAACAAACACACACACACACACACACACACACACACACACACACACACACACACACACACACACACACACCACAATCAATAGTGCCATCAATTATAACACTGCCTTTTGACTAAGGTGACTATTGCTATATTGTTTATGGGACTGCTAGTGTAGGCATGGATACTACCTTCGAACAAACTACATGCTCTCAAAGGCCACAGGTCTTTACATCAATAACCAACTTCCCTTCTCTAGCTAAAATTCTGGAATGAATAGTCAACAATTGTGCTTTAGAATATGTTTACATTCTCATATAGTTATACATATCGATGACAGTTTGACATAATATGAAGCCAATCTATAAACCTATGTATAATGTTATATTAATATAATGTTTACATGTTTTAAATATATATATATATATATATATATATTATATAGAACTGCTTCATCACCTTGATGCGCAATAATCTTGTTGTTGTTTAAGACGCAAACATTTAGTGTTCTCAAATCCAAACTAAAACTGTCATGACAATTAGACTTCACTTTGTTTGTCTAAAGCCTTCAGTCTTCAGTTTGCTGAATGACTTCTTTAGCTTTATGAATCCGTTCTTATTTTTGTATTGGATTCTGCGTGAATGTGCAAGTGCAGACCAGTGGTGTATCAGGATAGTACAAAATTAATAATAATGAGGGAGGTTTGCTGAGAGATAAGGGAAACAGCAAAAATATTGTCCTGTTAAGTAAACATAGCTCTACAGCAAGCAGAACTACTGCACTGACAATACATTGCAAATTAGCAAGGCAGGTTTATTGCCCACCATTAATATATTCAGCAATAAAGCTGTCTCATTGCTTGTTATGGCACTGTTTCAAGGTTCTGAATTTACTTTCTTGTACTACTTGTCTTACAGAATTGAGAGGTCCTAGGTGAAAGTATTAGATTGTGTTATGGATCCAAAATATTCAGAAAGCACTATTGCAACCTATGGCATGTCCTTTTCTACAAATGAAGTAGGTGACTGGACAGAAGATGTGTCAGCAGTCACACTGGTACATGTAATAGTGTGCAAGTGAAATCAGTGCTTTTCAGTGAGAACATGTTCTATGATCTCTGCATGTTAAAATATGTTCATTGCAGCCATGGCACAACTGGGTTTGATAACTATTATACCAAC
Organism: Protopterus annectens; assembly: GCF_019279795.1. Taxonomy (NCBI): domain Eukaryota; kingdom Metazoa; phylum Chordata; order Ceratodontiformes; family Protopteridae; genus Protopterus; species Protopterus annectens. The sequence goes on along the minus strand of NC_056737.1, from coordinate 149,639,863 downwards.
AGTCTATTCTTTTTATTTTCTGCACCCCAGCTTCTGAAGTAATTCAGTGTAGTAATTTCCATTTGTTTTAGGAAATAGCAAATGTATCACTTTTATTATATTATTTTACTTCTTTATTCTACAGTAATAATTCTGAGAGGGTATACTTATTCCCTTCCTAACCCATGTAGCAAACCCTTAGAATGTAGTACTGATCATATGTTTTACTTTACTTCATAGGTGCACACCTGTTTATAAAATCTATGGCTATTTTTGTTATACCCTAATGATACTGCTTTAAAATATTGATATTTACTGTTTCTTGTTTGCAATGATAATATCAGATGGTTTTCAAAGTATTAACTAAAATAGTCTTCTATCGCAACTGCTATGGGTAAGCTCTCCCCACATAGACACACACACACACACACACACACACACACACACACACACACATAGACACACACACACCTAGACACACACACACACACACACACACACACACACACACACACACACACACACACACACACACACACACACACACACACACACACACACACACACACACACACACACACACACACACACACACACATACAAACACACACACAGACACACATACACACACACACACACACACACACACACACACACACACACACACATAGACACACACACACACACACACACACACACACACACATAGACACACACACACACACACACACACACACATATGCACAAATGCGAACACACACAAACATATTAAAAGAATAGATAAACTGAAATGTTGCAGTGTTTATAGGAAAAGCTCAGACATGCAATAACAGGATATAACAGATCTGCTTTTCTTAACAAAGTTAAAAGAATGTTGCCCCCTGAGAGTTTTACTGTTATTTTAACAGTTTTCTTGTCTCATTGTTAAAAGATCTATGCTATCTAGCACATTTTATGTTCAGACGCTAAATTCAAAACATGTTCTAAAAAGAGTTGTAAATCAATGTAAAGAGTATTGGAGTAAGTGAGCACCCTCACCCCTCTCAACCAGGCCCCTGAAAAAACAGAAATGTTAAGCTTTAGTCACCGCATGCCATTCATATTGCTTTGTTTTGCCAGTTGTTGTTGTATTTAAACTACAGGAAGCCATTTCAGGCACAGCATAAGTCAGTTGACACTAGACACCAATTAAGGCAGTCATGAATAATATCATAAATATACTAGGAATGTTCACTCTTTAAGCTGGACTCTGTGAAAGATGTGAACATTCCCTAAAATATCTGTAATCGCAAAAATAAGAGAAAACAATTTTGCCTAAAGCTGACTATTAGTTTTCACTGATATGGTTTACTGTGCCTTTGTGTAAATGCATATAATTAACTGATTCAAATACCAGTTTGTTCTTAGTTATCTCATGCAAATTGTGTATAAACATATGTTTGTTTTCTCGCAATATGTAACTCCATGCAATGACACTTGGCCACTACCTAAACAAAATTCCACTCCTTCGTACAAGTCCAAACAACTCATATAATTTTTGATACTAGATAGAAATAGCAAGCAATGTTTTCAGACTGAAGCAATTACACTACAAAGCAACACTTTTTAGTGAGCATATTTAGAAAGTTTAGTACCATCATTATAGAATAGCACTAATGCTTCCAACTAGTCAGGATACACCATGTAGCCTGACTTAATTAAGTAGCACAATAAATAACGCGTGAAACATGGATAATTATAGAAGAAATATTACATGTTACTTATAATCCACCTGGAGTACATTGAAGAAATTCTGTCTTTTTTCCTAGCTGCCTCATACTTTTTAATTTTACTGATCGCACATTTTTAACCACAACTACTGCAGCTCAGTTCAGTGCAGGCCAACATTCAGTATAGACAAATGTCTCATAATATGAAATCTAATGTGTAAACTAACCTAAGTATTCAAAGTATTTTAAAATTATTTTTACCATAAATTTTTAATCTGTTTAATTTTTACCTCGAGTTAATATGTGGTACTTTGTTTCACACAATATTGATATGTTTCATTTTGCACATGCATTTTTGTCATTTTTTTATAACAAACTGCCCCCTATTTCCACCGCCCCCACTAGTGCTACATTTCAACTGAACTTAGCCACGCCCATCATGCTAACCACCAATCACTGAATCTGCCCCACCCCTGTACCCATTTCCTTCTCTTCCACTATTCCATATCCTGTAAAGCACAGTCTTCCATCTAACTACCTTACAATCACAAACAACCCCTCTCACCATCCACCACACCCACCCCATCCCAAGCAGATCTCTCACTCATGACCAAACCCAACCAAACCATGCCCAAATTACCCTAACCCACATACATACACCTCTTACTATTGCTCCTAGGTGTATCCACCCTCCCACTGCTGATGTCTATCACCAACCACCAAAAACAACTTAATTGTATCCACATACCAAGAAAAACTACTTCCACTAACATTATTACAACACACCCTTTCATTCAACTAGTCCCATATCACTACCAAACCTTCTTTATTCACCACTATGCACACAGATTACAGCCATCACACTACCAGTCCCAAACAACTATAAAGAACTTTAAGATGCTAAACAAACTACTCCAACTCTATTTATACCTCGGAACCCAACTCATTAGCTATGGTCATATTCACCTAAACCCAGGCCCACAAAATCTAGGAGCCCCAACCCTCAACCTGAATGATACCCTACTCCACCAAGACAAATCCACGCTTCTCATTTTAAATTTAAATGTCAGAAGTATACTAAACAAAGTCCACGACCTTCATGTACTACTCTACTTTTATCAACCTGAGATAGTCATACTAACAGAGGCTTGGCTTAAACCAGGCAACCACAACAATGAAATCACTCCACAAGGTTACAAAATAATTCATAGTGCTAGAATAAGTAAAAAAAGGGGAGGGTGTTGCTATAGTGTATACATCTCACCTCATCCTTGAGAAAGTAGACATAACATCCCCAGACCTCGATAAAGTTGGACTCACTCTAACAAAACCAAAACTTAATAATAGTAAACACATCAACATCATAGGATGCTACATCCCTCTAGGCAACAATATCCCTATTACAGAAAAACTCCTAGAATGGATATCTAACTCCCTCCCCCAGGAAAGCATAGTATTAGGAGACCTTAATACTGACTGGCAAAACTGTTCCAGTTATTACCCACTCTCCCATATTAACCTACATGGTCTAACCCAACTCATCACTTCCCCCACAAGAACAGACAAGAGAACCAAACACCAATCCACTCTAGATTGGATACTCGTATCCCACCCATAACTGATATCCCTAGCAGGGTGTCTACCAGACACCCTGCATGACCACCAAGCCACATTCTTACTCAGATCAAAATCACTACAACTGACCCAAATATCTATGCACCTAATTAGAAACAATAAACACTTTAACCGCTCCAACTTTATAAACAACCTAAAAATGTGCAACTGGGTCCCCCTAAAAAACCTACCTCTTGATGAAGCTGTACTATATTTCAATACTACCTTCTTAACCATCACGCCCCCACCAGAGCAACAAGAATTAAACTAAATATGCCCCCAGACACAAAATCCCTCCTCAAAAAAAGAAACATGGCCTGGACCAACTACCTCAACAGTAAATCCCAATTGAACAAACAAATATACGTTGAACTACTTAACAAAGCCAAAAAACTCACCAAAACAAACAAAACATCTTACTACCAAAAGTTACAGGATAAGCACAGGAACAACCCACAATATTTTGGGGAGCAATTAACTCTATTCTACAACCAGGTAAAACAACTACCCCAACCCCAAAAACAGATAACAACCAATAAAACATCCCCACTCAATTTAATAAATACTTTACAGAAATCATCCAGACCCTTGCAAGCAACCAACCCTATGACAACATCCCTACCCCTGTAAATCCACCCCCCACCCCCAACCAACAATTGTCCCAGGTCCAGCTTCCACCCAGAACCAACCAAATCCATTGAAAAAGTACACCACAAGCTCAAACCAACATCTCTAGCCACAGATAAATTACCTGCTGAATACCTCCACCTGGCTGCAGAAGCCATATCATATCCTGTCTCCATCCTAATTAACAGATCCATCTCTGAGTGTATTCTACCCAAGCTATGGAAAATATCACATATCATCCCTCTACATAAAGGGGGAACGTCCCTGGAACTCAATAACTACTGCCCTATAGCCATACTACCCCCTTTATCTAAAAATTTAGAGAGGGTAATACACAAGCAACTAATGAAATATCTCCTAGAAAATAATCTAATAGCAACACAACAACATAGCTTTAGACTCTTCCATAGCACCTCCAACATTGTCAATACTCACAGAAACAATGGACTCCTTGTATCTACCACCTTCCTTAACTTGTCCAAAGCATTCGATATGGTTAACCACAATAAACTTCTTTCACTAGCAAGTCTAAACCTTACCACCCCTGCCATCTCCTGGTTCAAAAACTATCTAGGGGGAAGGAAACAAGCTGTTATGTGGCAAAACCAACTCTACCCCTCCCTATCAGTCTCCCTAGGAGTACCCCAAGGCTCCATCCTGGGGCCACTTCTTTTTACCATCTTCACCAATCAGCTCCCAAACAGTATTCCTAAAGCCTCAACAGTGCAATATGCAGATGATACCACCATAACATGCACAGCCAAATCAACTGACATCCTTCACTCCCTAACACAAGAATGTTTTTTCCTATCAGAAACTTGGATTACAAACCAAAGGCTCATTCTGAACCCAAGTAAAACAAAGCTAGTACTCTTTAGCTCCCACAGAGCCACACCTCCCACTGATTCTATCTCCTCCTTTAACAAGACCACAATCGCCCCCACAAACCATACCAAACTCTTAGGGGTTAAAATAGATAATCACCTTAGATTTGGCCTACATATTTCTATAACCATAAAAAAGTACATAAAAAACTTGGCCTACTGTATCGCAATAAAATATTCCTCAATGACCACTCCAAAACTACAATAGTAAGGACTCACCTACTATCCACCCTACTTTATACCTCCCCTGTGCTTACAAATCTCCGCAAATCTGACCTAAACAAACTTGATAGTTGTTATAATAAAATTTGTTCCAACCTCTCCCATCAGAACACATCACTGTGAATGCCTAAAAAAACTCAATTGGCTAGAACTATCACTACTACATCAACTCAATCAACTATCACTAGCCCACAAAATAGTACATAACTATGGAAACACCCCATTCCTATAAAATCTTTTGCAACCCTATACAACCGCCAGGCCCTTGAGGTCTAGCACACAAAAAGTACAGTTTTGTACCTACCATAAATGTAGATGTCCGATAGGTATGCATCTGCAGTCATAACATATGGGTTGTCCTGCCTCAGGCAGCCCTTCGGTCGGCAAGATTCCAAAGTCTGGGTCTGGCCTCGGCTGATGTCGCACTTTCCCCGATGTCAGAGTGTCTGGGGTATAAAAGCATCAGCCGACGCCATTTTCCTCAGTTTTTCTTGCCCCAGATGCCAGGTGCCCTCTAGGAAGGCTAAATTTGGATAAAGGCTGAAAAGCCCCAAACATTTGCAAATTATATACATATATAAACAAACAAACAAATACACCATAGTAGATTCCCCCAGCTAGCTGAAAGAGGGGTAAGCACCCTAGGAATACCACAGAGGGGAAGGAGGGTGGGTAATCCTGACTGCAGATGCATACCTATCGGACATCTACATTTATGGTAGGTACAAAACTGTACTATGTCCTTCAAGGATGCATCTGCAGTCATAACATATGGGTAGAATACCATAGCCAATCTGGGGGAGGAGGTACTAAGAGAATTATGGTGTAGTTAAGATGCCCTGCAGTACTGCAGTTGCAAACCCTGCTCGGGATCTGGAGTATAAAGGTAGATTGTAATGCTTGGCAAATGTATGCACGGAGCTCCAAGTAGCAGCTTCTAAAATGTCCTTGGTAGCCTCCCCTCGTAGGAAAGCTGTAGTGGTGGCTGTGGCCCTTGTGGAGTGAGGCCTGATATTTTCAGGAACTGTGTTTCCATGAAAGGAGTAGCAAAAACGAATGCAATTTCCTATCCATTTTGAAATTGTCTGTTTGGAAATTGCTCTTCCTTGCACTCCAGTTGCATATGCTACAAAAAGCTGGTCAGTTTTTCTGTTAGTTTTAGTTCTGTCCAAATAGTAGCATAGTTGTCTGTGTATATCCAAGGTGCGCAAAAGTTTTTCCCCTTTGTTCTGTGGGTTAGGGAAGAATGTAGGCAAGTGAATAGCTTGGTTCAAGGATACCCTAGATACCACCTTTGGCATGAAAGTAGGATTGGTTCTCAGTGATACACTATCCTGGTGAAAAATAAGAAAAGGCTGCACTGCCATTAATGCCTGTAACTCAGATACTCTTCTTGCTGAAGTGATTGCCAGAAGGAATGCAGTTTTCCAAGATAAAAACTGGAGGTCTGCTGAAGCTGCTGGTTCAAAAGGAGGTAGTGTCAGTTTTTCCAGCACAAAATTGAGATCCCATGCAGGTAAGGGGGGTCTTCTTGGAGGTTTAACATTTTTGATCCCTCTCAAAAATTGTCTGAGAAGAGGGTGTGAGAAGATAGGTGGATCCATATTGTATTCTGCTGAAATTGCTGAAGCATGAATCTTAATGGATGAATAAGACAGGCCATTGTGGAACAATTCTGCTAGGTATTCTAGGATGTGTGCTAGGTTTGCCACTGTGACATCTGTGCCCTTTGATGTGCTCCAAATGAGAAATCTCTTCCATTTAGCTGAGTATGTCTTTCTTGTGAAAGGTCTGCGAGCCTCCAGGATAATGTCCTTCACCCTCTGAGATAAAACGGTTTGATTGGGCTTTAAGGAATCTTCCAGGCAGTTAGCTGCAATGTTTTCAAGTTGGGATGCAGGGTCTTGAAATTGTTCTGCATTAGAAGAAGAGGCCATAGGGGAAGAGGCCATGAGTTTGCCTGAGACATGCTTCTCAATAGCGGGTACCAATGTTGTCTTGGCCAGTCCGGAGCTATTATATGACTTTTGGCTGTTCCTCCCTGATCTTCAGTAGAGCCTTGTACATCAATGGGAGAGGTGGAAAGGCATATACTGTTAGGGCATTCCAGCTGAAAGAGAGAGAGTCCACCCTCCAGGCTTGTGGGTGGTATGTCCTTGAGCAGAATTTCTTCAGTTGGTGGTTGAGTGGGGAGGCGAACAGATCTATCTCTGGGATTCCCCATTTCTTTGTTATGAGTTTGAAGATGTCTGGATGCAGCATCCATTCGTGTGCATCCATGGTAGTTCTGCTTAAGCTGTCTGCTAGTGTATTCTCTTTTCCTGGTACGAATTTGGCCTGCAGCTGGATATTGAGATTCAGGCATAGGTTCCACAGATTCATAGCCATCCGGCATAGAGGGTAGGAATGTGTGCCTCCCTGTTTGTTTATATACCACATGACCGTGGTGTTGTCTGTCCATATTAAGAGATGCCCTTGCTGGAGGAAGTGTCTGAATGCCTCGATTGCATGCCTTACTGCCAGCATTTCCTTTTGGTTTATGTGCATGCTTAGCTGTCCTTGAGGCCATAGGCCTTGGATACGTTTGTCCTCCATGTGTGCTCCCCATCCTCGGTCTGAGGCATCCATGGTGATGGTCTGCCTTGTTTTTGGTTTGTTGAAAGGCAACCCTCTGTTGGACTGGCAGGCCTGAGCCCACCACAGGAATTCCTTTTGAAGGCATGGAATGATTTGAATCATGGTTTCTACACTGTGACTGTGTTGAGACCATACATTCCTTAGGTACCATTGTAATTTCCTCATATGCAACCTGGCATGTGGAATTAAAATTATGCAAGATGCCATGTAACCCAGGGCCTGCAGGACTTTCCTTGCAGTAAGCTGAGTTTGTCTTGTCAGAGTCATGAAGTAATCTGGAAGTTGTTTTTGTTTTTCTTCTGTGAGAAAAGCCATCTGAGTGATTGTGTCCAGATCCGCACCCAAAAAGGTTATCCTTTGGGATGGTACTAGTCTTGACTTTTGGATGTTGACTGTGTATCCCAAGGTTTGTAGCAGGTGTATGGCATAGGCCAAGTCCTTTAACAATTTTTTCTTGTTGTCCGCTTGTATTAGGCAGTCGTCCAGGTATGGATAAATTTGAATTCCCTGAAGTCTGCAGTGTGCAATTACTGATGCCAGGCATTTCGTGAATACTCTGGGCGCAGTAGATAAGCCAAAGGGCAATGCTGAGAATTGATAATGCTCTGATCCTGCAAGAAATCTGAGATGCCTTCTGCAATCTGGTCGGATAGGGACGTGCAGGTATGCCTCCTTGAGATCTAGAGTCACCAGCCAAGACTCCTTGCCTAACATGGGAAGAAGTTGCTGTAGGGTCAGCATTTTGAATTTTGGCACAATGAGATAAGTGTTCAGTGCGGACAAGTTGAGTATAGGCCTACATTGGTTTTCTTTTCTTGGCACAAGGAATATTCTGGAGTAAAATCCTTGGCCTTGTTCTGTAGATGGTACCCTTTCTATAGCTTTCATCTGAAGTAACTTGCTGATTTGTCTTAATGCCTCTGCCTTCTGGTTTGGTGGAAGGTTTGGCATTCCGCCTCTTTTTGGCAAAGTATGGAAGTGAAACCTGTATCCTTTGTCTATTATTTGCAATGTCCATGTATCCTTTGTAATGCAATGCCAATTTTTCGAGAATAAAGCCAGCTTTCCGCCCAAGGGTGCTTCCAGTTGATCCCTGGTAGGCGGAATCAGAGTCAAGTCATTGTGTCTGTCCTGTAGTAGTGGAAGTAGTTGTAGCTGTTGCACTACTCCTGTGGTTGGCAGGCTGCCACTGACGGCCTCTGTAGGGGCCCTTGGATTGACCTCTACCTCTAGGGCACCTGTTTCTGCCTCTCTGTGCTCTGGAGGAGTCTGGAAAGGACCAATTCTTCGTAGGCCAGTTTCTACTGAACCTCGGAGGTTGAACTTGCAGGAAATCTTTAACTGTTTGCACAGATTTTGCTTTTTCTTCAACCTTCTTTAGAATCTCCTGTGCAGGGGAGCCAAATAAATGCTGTTTCTCCATTGGAGCATCGAGGAGTTTAGCCTTGACATGGTCTGGCAAAGATTGCTCCTTCAGCCAGGCATGCCTACGAATTACTGCCCCAGTCATAGCTGATCTAAATGAAGCTTCCAGTGCATCATAGCCACATTTTAAGAAATGATTACTGACCTGTTGTGAGTTGTGTACCAAATCCTGAAGGGATTTTCGGTCTAAGGGTTCAGATGAAGAAAGTTTCTTATTTAGCTGATCTAACAAAAATTCTTGGTACTGTATCATATGGAATTGACAGTTTAATGCCCTGGCAGAAAGAGTAGCAGATGTATAAATCTTTTTTCCCCATCTCTCTAATGCTCTAGACTCTCTTTCAGAGGGTAGGGGATTTTTGGCAGTAGCGACTGCAACCCCTTTAGGGCCCTGAGAAATAGTTTCTGGGTCTGCAGCATGGGCTTTATACAGGTGGAAGTGAGAATCCTGGACCCTGTAATATCTGTCAGGTTTGGCGGGGGCCGGAGGAAGTGAATCAGGTGCAGTACTGACATCATTGTACACATCATCAATTACAGTTAGAACCGGAGGTATAGCTAAGGGCCTATGCTGGGGTAAATGCAAAAAGGTCCTTAATCTTTTTCTAGAATCAGAGAAATCCTGGCCCTGCCATTGAAAGTGTTCTCTCATGGAGTGTAAAGTCTCCCCAAAGGAAAATTCTTCAGGGGGGGAGGCTGAAGGGATAGATTCTTCTGCATCTGAATCCTCATAAGGCGAGTAGGCCCCTTCCTGGTGGTCTGACAAATCAGATCCATCCATGGAGTAATCTGAGGAGTGAGGTTCAGAGGGGTCAGTCCTGGGCCTTTTGTCTGGAGGAGGTTGGGAGGCCCTAATTAAGGAGATAAGGTCCTCAGCAAGACTGAGGATCTGAGAACTAGAGGAAGGCCTCTGGGATGTAGATTTGGCAGGCAAAGCTTTTGAAAGTTTGGCAGCTTTAGTCCTAGAGAAGGCCTTAATAGACATAGAAGCTGGGGGCCTAGCTGCCCCACGTGCAGGGGTAGAAATGTCCAAAGGTATGGTGTCGGACAAATCCTGAACACTAGCTTCGGTAGGGAGTTCTGAAGCTGACTCAGCCGGGGCCTCTCTGGCCTCGGTGGTCGGAGGAATGGTTTCAGTAGTAGGAATAGCCGTGGACTCGGTTTCAGCCGAAACCGAGACACTCGCGGTAGGCCTAGCTGTGGTTTCAGCCGAAACCGCGGGCCACGAGTGTCAGTCCTTTTCCTTGCGTTTTTTGACCATATGCGTAGTCGGAGTCTCCGATGGCATTTTATACGCAAAATCGGTTCCAAAAAACTCCTCTGCAAACTCCGACCGACGTCTAAGAGTCCGTCGGTTGAAGGAGGCACAGGCTAAACAAGCTGATACATCGTGGTCTGGGCCTAAGCAAGGAAGGCAGTAAGAATGGAAATCCTTATGAGGTATTTGTTTCCCACAAGTTAAACAATTATTTACTTTGTCTGACATCGGCTGAGGCAAGAAAGAGTCCCCAACGGGGTACTTAGCTTTTTTCAAAGTCTTCGGTAGCTGAAATCTCTGGATCTGACCGACCGGCACTTGCGAACAGCTTCTGCTTCGAGCACCGCGCGGCAAGAAAGACTGAGGAAAATGGCGTCGGTTGATGCTTTTATACCCCAGACACTCTGACGTCGGGGAAAGTGCGACATCAGCCGAGGCCAGACCCAGACTTTGGAATCCAGCCGACCGAAGGGCTGCCTGAGGCAGGACAACCCATATGTTATGACTGCAGATGCATCCTTGAAGGACATCCTCCTCAAAGTAACCAAATAGAACAATGAAGCTGGTAAGTCTGTCTACAGCCACTGTACAGTAAATACCTGGAACTCCCTTCCTGCCCACATAACTGACAACAAATCCCCATCACAGTTCAAGAAACTTGAAACTCACTTTTTGAATAATCGACTGTGCTTCTGTATCCCCCTGGCTAATGTCTCATTAGAACACTTCACCTAACGTAAGTAACTCTGCTAAGCCAACCAATCATAGTATTGTACCCACTTAGGACTGTTAATCTACTGCTCATCCTATCTCTCCAGGAGTTAGGGAAAACTACCCCAGCAATGCTGAGCTCTCCATAAGCAACTAAAACCAGGAGAAGACATATTGTAAATCAATTTATTATCCTTCTCAACTAAAACCAGGCAAAGACATATAGTGAATCAATTTGTTATCCTTCTCAGTTACAGCGAGCATCATCTGCTCTCTCACAGCCTTATTCTACGTCTCTCTGCTTTTACTCTGATAGTAAATCTATCACAGGAATCCTAAACTTAGGAATATCTTCTAAAATTTAATATTTTATTGTAGAGAACAAATGTATCCTATCTGTTAGTTAATATGTATGTCAAAGTCTCTTATATGGAAATTGTATGTCAAAAGTCTGTCCTTAAAACTATGTTTTGTAAAAAAATTGTTCTCTTGGAGCTTTTCTCCCCAGGCCTCCACTGAAAATGGACTTGCAATCCAGCTGGACTCTCCTGGTCAACAAATGTAAAATAAATAAATAAACCTCTGATATTAAATTATGATTTCTCTATATGTAGGCGAGATAGTGGCTTTTAACTAACCAATGTTATCTAATTAAAAATAAAGAAAAACAAACATTTGAAGATAATGCTAAAAGGCTATATAGTCAAATGAATTTTTATTCGCTGCAGACCTCATCACACTAGTATACTCCCATGAACAGTCAGGAACAGTATCATAAAGACTGTATCTCACAAAGTCATTAATATTATCCAGTATATGCTATGAGTACCATCTTTGCTTAGCATGTGATTTGAAGCTATAGTGCTCAAATTTTCTAAAGCAAAGCATCAGTCTCTATGAAAAAAATGATTAAATCCTGCAGCTATGACTGCATTCTTGTTTACTTTCAGTTAATTTATGAAACACTCCAAAAAAAACCTCATTCATTCATTTTGCTCATGCAAACACATTAGGGAATTATAACTTTCCAGACATATGACAACTTTAATGCATTTAGAAGTTGCATAATCTAATCTTGCAAACATCAGATCTGAAATATGCACATTTTTTTTGAAAAAAGTTAGATTATCATATTCATCCCCAGAGAACATTCTCTTTCCTGCATGTACATGCATACACACAGGTAATGCACATTTGCACCTCCATTGGGGCTCAAATGAAGAGATGGTAGGGGTCCAAATGGAAAGATGATTGGGGGTCCGAATGGAGAGATGATAAAATCAGCAAACAAAGGAGAGTAGTATTGCTAGAAATGAATCTGTCCTCAAGTCTTGGTGAGTACTTTCATGAGATGGATGATGTTTTTACAGAATCTCACCGAAATGACACTGTTCTAGAGACTGTACTTCATATAGCATAAATCATGAACAGAAGTTTAAAAGTCCCAAGATAAATCAGTGCCCAATCCTGGTAGGCACACTGGTGCCAGCAGTGGAAAAAATGACAGGGTATAAACAAGTGACTTTGAGTCATTTGGAAAAAGAAGCGACTGAGGAAGTGCAAAAATATAAAAAAAAAATCTAGAAATTTTTGAAAGATATAAAAAAGAAACATGGACATGGGTAAGACATGAGAGAGAAGGAGAGATCTGATATGGTGCAATATTTATGCAAAGGAGAAAGCTAGTCTAATACAAAAATACAATAAAAAGTCAATACAAAAAAAGCAGCTTCAAGGATATTTCTAAGAGAAATACAGGCAAAGATACATAGATGTGGAAAATGTTCACAATACAAAAAATAAGATCACAAAGGGAGGAATATGGAACAAAAGATGGTAAAGTAGAAGTTAAACAAATAGAAGCTGAAGTTATAGAACACCTACAAAGTGAAGAATTTAGTGTAGAAAGTCTGACACGCAGATATGCACTGAACTAGTGCAAAATAGCACAAAATATACTGAACCTACTGATATTGCCAACATCCTGGAAGATAGATTCAGTGCAAACTTCACCCCTCTCACCTCCAAAAGGGCCCACAACAATACCGGAAAAGTGTAGTGTCCCAAAAATCACAGGCGCACAGGTGAAAACAGCCCTTTCAAAAGCCAAAAACACAGCGTCAATGGGACCAGATTGTGTCCCAGGCTGCATCTTGCACGAACTACAGAATGAACTAACCCCCCACCTAAACACGCTATTCAACCTCAGCCTCTCCACAGGCTACATGCCCATAGAATGGCGTACAGCAACAGTTATTCCTCTCCACAAAGGAGGGACCACAACTGACCCTGGTAACTATCGCCCCATAAGCCTGACTAGCCTAGTCTGCAAAGCCATGGAGCGCATCATCATGGAACTCATTAACAAAGACATTGGGAACCTTCAAACACTTGACCTGTTCGGCTTTGTTAAGGGCAGATCATGCCTGCTAAACCTGGTTGACTTCTTCGAGACAGTCACCAAGGCCATAGAAGAGGGAAAGGTGGTTCACACAGCCTACCTTGACCTTGCCAAGGCTTTCAACACCATTCCCCATTCGGGTATTACAGAAAACTCACCAGCCTGAACATAAACCCCTATGTCATGAGATGGGTTGCCAACTGGCTTACAGACAGAACTCACACGGTAAGAATAGAGGGCTCCTGGTCCGACTCTAAACCAGTCAAAGTGGTGTCCCACAAGGCTCGGTCCTGGGACCCCTACTGTTCGGCATATACATCTCAGAAGTACAGGCAAACACAGGAGGACTATGGCTAGCCAAGCTCGCCAATGACTGCAAACTGGGAGCCATAATTGACTCTCCGGCTGACACGGACATCCTCCAAAAGGGCCTTACTGAGACGGACACCTGGCATCAAAGTCATGGCCTCAAGCTAAATGCCAAAAAATGCATAGTCATCCGATTTGGGAAAAACAAAACACCCACGAATTACCACATAGGTGGCAGCCCCCTTAATACAGAAGAAGTAATGAGAGATCTGGGGACCCAGGTAGATAGTAATCTCTCCTTTGACAATCATATTGCCAAAGTAGTTAGGAAATCCTTTTATGTGGCCCATCTAATTACTAAAGGGTTTGCATCTAGAAATAAAGAGGTTATAGTGCCCCTCTACTCGTCACTCATTAGACCCATCATAGAGTACAATGCCCCATTTGGGATGTACTTCACAAGACACTTCCAACACCTGGAAAGACAACAAAAGTACCTCACCAAGAGGATTACTGGTCTCAAACATATGTCCTATGCAGTCCGACTGAAAAAACTCCAGCTGTACTCAGTGGCATATCGCTTACTCAGAGGTGATCTCTGCCTGACTTGCAAAGCCATGTCCAACTCAGAATTGATGGACATGCTCCTCCTAAAGAAATCCAAGTCACTGCAAAATAAGGAGAAAGAGGAGACATCTGAAGAAGAAATAAGGACATGGGAAAGAAAATAGATTTAATATGGTGCAATATTTATGCAACGGAGAAAAAAATAATCAATACAAAAAATCACAACAAAGATATTTTAAGAGAAATACAGGCAAAGACATCTAAATATGAAAACTTTTAGAATAATAAAAATAAGAAAATAAAGTAGAAAAGAGGATTAGTAATGGAGAAGTTAAAAAAATAGAAATTGAAGTTATGGATTACCTGCAAAGTGAAGGATTTAGTGCAGAAAATTCAACTCTGGTAACATCACAGCATGATAGAACACTGAGTTTCCAAATTAAGGAGAAACAGATGGAAAGGGAAGCTTCTGATCAGTTGCATACCTCTCAACTTGGAAACATCAAAAATCTGGACAAGGCCCATGGAAAATAGGTACAAATCTGTACGCTGATTAACATCTAATTTCCATACATACTTATGTAACCCCACCCACTCCAATGGAATTGTGGGATATCAACTTTCAAATGCAAACTGAAGAACAGACAACCAAAATATGGCCTGCAGCCATTCCAATGTCCCACTACCTGGCGATTTCGCCCCATTTACCATAAACACTAATGTGTGCATACTGCTTTACTTCTACAATGATTATTTGGATTTTATTTTCACATTTGCTAAACAAAGCAATACTGTCTCAATGAAAATAGACTTAGCATTAAAACTTCTCTGCCCTTGGAACTCATATTCATTGAAATAGCATTGAAACCCACACCACATCCAAAGAAAATGCATCTGGCCAGTGGTGGATAAAGATTGCCTTTGGGCCATTTTCAAATCATTGGCCCCTTGCACACAAAACAAGAAACATATATGTGTTCTTTTCTTTGATACACCTTCCTGACTTTATTAAGTTATATTCCTTGTATAATACAACACACTTGTTAGAGCGCATTTTAAATTTATTGTTTGAACATTTTTCCAGTAGGCTGTACTGTAGGCAATGAAACAAAATGCATAAACCAATAATGACAAAACTGCCCAATTCAGAACATTTCCATCATAAAAGTCTACTTCCACACTCACACTATAAATAGAATGACAGTAGTGTAAGCCATAGGCATCTTGCACAGCTTCTCGCACTTATTTTCAAGTTCAGGTTTTTTTTTTTTTGGGGGGGGGCAAAAGGTCAAAAACTAGGGACACATTTTAAACATTGCTTGTATAATTTTGGAAAGTTGCTAGAATAAAATGTTGTTACCACCATGCATGCCACTGGCAAGTCTTGAACCCAGGATCCTATGCACTACAGTCAGAGCAACATACCACTATGCCAAATCAGCAGTTTCCTAAAAAATAGGAAGAGTGAAACTTAATGACTATCATTTAGTGAATTCGGTTCTCACTTCTCACCATAGCTCTCAACCTCTTAGCAGAAAAAAAACTGGACAAAGCCAATATGAGGGAATACAAATTCAGTTCTCACTTGTCACTCACCATAGCTCTCAACTTTTAGTACAAAAAACCTGGACAAACAACAAAGCCAATAATGGGGGAATACAAATTCTGTTCTCACTTCCCACCATAGCTCTTCTCAACTCTTAGCACAACAAATCTGGACAAAGCACAGAAATGGTGGTAGCTAGGGACATTAGGCTCTTTTTACCCTGTACTGAAGGTACAGTGTTTGAGCCTGAAATACCTCTAGCCACCAGGTGTATTACATGGGGGCATTTTCACGCACACACACAGGGGAGTAACTGATAACTTGAGTGTAGCAGGAATATTGTGAACTTAAAAGAGTACATGAAAAAAGTATATTATAATGAAAACATGTAGTACTATTCTAGATTAAACATAGAAAAGGCTGACGATTCCATTTCCTATGCACAACTAATATGTATCTTATTAGTTTGGGATATTAGCACAAAGCTGTTGAGTTGGATTAAAGAAGTTTCTGAAAATTCTTATGCAAAATCATGTATTCATAGAGTCCCGAATAGAATAGTACATATACAGAGAGGAATATGACAAGTTTGCCTGCCCATTAAGTACACTTTTATTTGGCATATACTTGATTACAGTGGTGGATCCATGTAACATGCAGATGTCTATAATATACTTAAAGTTTGCACCAGTAATGTTACATGCTAGTGATATGTTATTATATGCTGATATGAGTGAGCATTTTCAGTTTTATTAGATATAATAAAATATGCAATTCTGATAAGTACATATGAATTATAAAAAGAGTATTGGATATGGCTTTCAAAGAGAGATAGATATAATTTCTTTCTCCAAAAATACCTTTTCTATATTAGGAATACAATTTGCTTTTTATGGACATCACTTATGAGCAGTGGGAAGATATTTTAAAAAGTAGATTGAACAAAGTTCAAAAATGGAAAATATATTCTATGAGCTATGAAAAAGTACAGTTATTGAAAACGTATTTTTTCATTAGGAAGTTGTAAATCTCAGATTTTGATACCTCTAGAACAATTGGAAACTAAACCACACACACACACACACACACACACACACACACACACACACACACACACACACACACACACACACACACACTCCAAACCTGGATGCTGGAACAGCATTAATTTGTAAATCCAAAACGAGCATCTGTAAATGCGTCCAAACTGCTGTAAATCCAAAATGAGTGGGCATCCAAATGTTTCCCTGTAATCCAAAAATGAGCACTGTTGCTGTTCCCTGTGAACGGAGTCCAAAAGTTTCCCTGTAATCTAAAAACAAGCGCTGTTGCTGTTCCCTGTAATCCAAAAACGAGTGCTGTTGCTTTTCCCTGTGAATGGAGTGCTGCTGTTAAAATGAACGGCCAAAGCGAGTGAAATTTCCCACTCGCATTTGCAGCCAGACCAGCCAGAAATTACTATGTGAACTCCTTGAGCTCAATTCTGACTGGCTGGTAGCCCTGACAGAGCTGAGGTCATCGCACACGTGATGACGTAAGCTCCGACAGCATGGTATTTGAAAAAATTTTAAAAATAAATGAAAAAAATCAGAAATGAAGGGGTGCCACTCGGGAATCATGGCACCCCTTCATTTGGACCAAAACTTTGGTAAAAAACGAGTAATTCGGTATGGTTGAGAGGTATGATCAGTTGCCATATGAAGATACCCAAGAGCCTTCAGGTGGAAACCAGTACAAACATTCAGTTGGAGTTGCACAGGAAGGCAATGAGCAGGAAATGGTAGCAACTCAGGCACAGTCATTGTTCTGGAGCGTTAGGCCAGTGGGTTCCCAAATGAAACAGCAATGGATAAAACAGAAAGCAGTTGAAGACAGTATGTCACAGGAAGATGTTCTGGAACTTTCTGTAGAATGCCCACAGGAACAGAGAACAACGAATGTGCCCTTAGTTTAGAAGAACCATATC
This sequence comes from Protopterus annectens, assembly GCF_019279795.1. Lineage (NCBI taxonomy): Eukaryota > Metazoa > Chordata > Ceratodontiformes > Protopteridae > Protopterus > Protopterus annectens. The sequence goes on along the minus strand of NC_056737.1, from coordinate 149,622,008 downwards.
TAAGGGAAGAGTTGCTTGATTTAATACAGATGGATCGACATATTAAGATTGATGAAAGAAATAGATTACAGAAAGTCAGTAAGACCTAAAATGTTAGAAGTCTGATAAAATAAATGAACACAGTAATCAGGACTATTCATAGAAATGTTTGTAATATAACAGAAGTAAATAGGGCACATTACTGTGCAGCTAAATTAAGGACAGTCTTACCACAAAAACTCAGGGCAATAAGGCAAAGGATGAGAATATCAAATAACATCATGGAAGTATTGAATAGAGAAAACTATAAAACAATTAAGACAAGAAGTGTCATTGTTAGAAGAGTACAGAAGAAATGTAGTTAGAAAGATAGATGTGTTAAAAGCCATGCGCAGTATCAGAACAGACCATATTCTATCATACAGTATTGCAAATAATAAACTAAAGATAGCACAGGCAGAAAAACTTAGAAGATATGCAGATAAATATAAAGAAAAAGTACAAAATAAGTAATTCATTCATGACCCAAAAATGTTTTATAGAGAACTGGGAAACAAGGCAAAAGGAATAGAAATACCACCAAAAAAAGAAATAGACACATTTTTGAGAAATATCTATGAAGACCCTGTGGAACATAACAAAAATGCTGAATGGATAGAAGACATAAAAGAAACAGTAATACGTTTTAATGTACAGAATATGACATGGGAAGAAATAGCAGTCAGAGAAATTGAAACAAAATGATGGTAAGTTCCTAACTGGAAAATACTGGGCCCAGATGCAGTATCTAACTTCTGCCCAAAAGAATTAACATCTTTACATGAAGATTTAGCCCTGAGAAAGAACTATTTATATGCGCATCCCAAACAGACACCAACTTGGTTAACAACAGGAAAAAATTATACTCATCCTTAAGAGTAAACCTTTAAGCTATCCTAAAAAACTATAGCCCAGTAACTTGCCCTCTAATGATATATAAACTATGTACTGGAATTGATGCTGACAGAGTTTATAGTCATTTAGAAAAAAGCTCCTTTGTAGAAATAGAACAAAGGGGTAATAAAGTCATATGGAAGAAAGAATCATTTGTTGTTAAAGTAATAATAGAGAGTTGTAAAATGGGGAAAAATCTAATATGACATGGATAAACTACAAAAAGCATTTAACAGCATCCTACATTCATGGATAAAGGAGTGCTTACAGATTCATAAGATATACCCTATACTGATCGATTACACTACATTGACCATGAAACAGTGTCAAACCACTTTGCAGCTAAGCCATGACAAAGGACAAATTATTACCCCAGACATAAAAATTCAAAGGAGGGTATTGCATGGTAATTCTTTGTCACTGCTGCTCTTTTGTTTTGCCCTTAACCCATTAAGATGTCTACTTAACAGACCAGTTCATGGCTACAATTTGGCTCCCAGAAAACAGCAAAGTATAAAGACTCCTTATCCTCTTTTTGTGGATGATTTAAAACTGTACCGTTCACCAGATGAGGAATGGAAAGCACAGGTGCAAGTGGTCACATCTTTCTCCGATGATACAAGAATGTCATTTGGTTTTGATAAATGTGCAAAAGCAACCTTTAAAGCAGGAAAGCTGCAGTACCAAGAAAATATCAATCTGGGACAGGAATTTGATATAAAGGAACTTGAGCGGGAGGGAGGGAGTATATAAATATTTGGGAATTGATGAAGGATCGCCAATAAAACATGAACAAATGAAAACAAAACTTGGTAAGGAATATTTTAGAAGACTAAAATTAATACTGAAAACATCCTTGGCATCTAGGAATAAAGTCCAAGCTATAAACCAATTTGATCTACTTGTTCTAACTTACAGTTTTGAGGTGATTGACTGGTCCCTAAAGGTATTGGATCAGTTGAACAAGACAACAAGAAAATATTTCATGCTTACATTTATAAAATCATTGTATACCAAAATCATATATTGCCCATTCTGAAGGAGGTATGTGTCTCCTCAAAATTGACTGCATCTATAGATTTGCTGACCTCACAACATCCAAATACTGTCACATTTTAAGTTTAAGTTGACTTTCCTGCTTAAGTTTACCAGAAGCATATCAGTGGCAAGTGGGAATGGAAATCAAACCAAAAGTAGACAAAAATCAGGCAGCAACTGAATATGCCAAAATACAAAAGAAAGAATATAACGTGAAGGATCAGATGAGAAAACAAAAAAATATGGAATAAGCATAAATATAGTTGCAAATACAGAAAACTGCTGGGAAAATCTCATGTCAATCAGGATCTGATGCAGGAATAGTTAAGGAGACATAAATTTAAACCAAAAGACAAAAGATTAATATTGGTAGCACAGGATAGTGGACTACATGCAGGTTGGTTTACAAAGCCAAGTGTTTTGGAGAAACAGACAAGTGTAGGTTTTCTAAAACAAAACTGGAAACAGTCATCATTGCTGAGTGCGATATACTAATAACAGAGGGCCTGTCTGCTGAAAGGCATAATAATGTGGCAAGATCATTACACTGGGGATTCTGCAAACATTACAGTATTGAAGTAGCTGAGAAGCATTGGAAACATGAGCCACAAAGCATTACAGAAAATTATCACATGGGATCGCCCATTACCAACAGTTCAAAAAATAGATGTGAAAAAATCAGCTATAGTAGTCCATGAAAAGAAGACAAAAGTAGCACTGATCATTGAAATTGCTACATCCAGTGACTCCAGTGATTTATTTACAGAGAGACACAGAGTCATAAAATACTAGGATTTGCTAGGAGAAAAGAGGGCAATTTGGAAAGAGGAGAAGGAGGATACTCAGACAGTCCCAGCAGGAGCAAGGGGTCTCATAAAAAAAAAAAATTACAGTCTTATTGAGATATGTTACCAGTACATGCAACTCCATATGACTTGCAGTTCTGTGCACATTGTGTGTGCTGCAAAGAGCACTTTTGGCCGGGTCTATATCAAATCGACGAAAATCAATTGCATCGAATACCAAAACAGCAGCACGTATTACTCGAACTGCAAACATACTGAATGCACTAAACCACGAAATTTAAAATATTGAACGTTCATAGTCAGCCAACCCCACCACCCGCTACATACTTCCTACCCAAACAAAATAAATAAACCACAGATATACACTAACCAAACCCTACTCCTAACCCTAAAGTAAAGCACCAAAACTCAACTTCTAACCCTACACTAAACCCCACATGCACAACTATCTATGCACTATCCTTAACCCCTCCCTAACCCAAAGGTCCGTAACTACCACACATTTCCCCTACGTAGATATACCCAAACAAAATAAATAATACACATAAATACATTTAATAAAATCCTACTTCTAACATTACACTAAATCTTATACACATTACTTATCTATACACTTACCTTAACCCACACCCTAACCCTAAGGTCCGTAACTATCGCACACTTACCTTACGGAGATATTCCGCAGATGGGCCAACCAAAACACTTTGACATTTCAAATTTCGTGGTTTTGCACATTCAACGATTACATATTTCGAGCAATATGTGTCGATGATTTCGTACTCGCATAAACAGAGTTTCGACAATCTAATAGGAACCCCTTTTGGCAAACATCAAAGACTGAAACAATACTAATTACATGAACTTGAATCAAACTTTGACTTAGTAATGGGGTCCATTGCTATCATATTATTAGAAATGCAACAGACTTGGAGAAATTAAACCAAGGTAAACACACACATACACAAACACACTGACTTTTGTTGTTCATTCACCTATTTAAACACCAGTAATCACTGGTAGTGTTAATCAGCACTTTCCTATGGTAATCACCTCTGATGGGCAATGTATTACGTTGGCACAATCACCCCCCTTCATTCTTATTCTTAAGAAGCAATACATCTATTGCTCTAGCAACTTTTTAAGTGACTCAGAGTAATTCAAAGACATGCATCTGGAGCGTTTCTCTCTGGGCCTCCACAGAAAATAGGATCTGTCCTAGTCGGACTTTCCCAGTTAACAAATGTTAAATAAATAAATAATAGTTAAAAAATCTCACAGTGTCATCTAGTGTTCCTTCGGGCTTTGTCCTGAAGGTTTCAATGCAATTGTTTAACAGTATGGCTTCCCTCCAATCAGAAACACCCCTGGCACCTGCCAACACCTCATGGACAATTACAAGTAGTCAATAATGTAGAAGTCCTTGCTTCTAGTTGTTCTCAGAACCCATGAGAACAGAAGCCCTCTCAGTCAGCATAGAAAACTAAAATTATGAATTGTTAATGAACTGCTGTATATGCAAAGGGTACAGGGTTCAGTCCTTTTATTTGCTTTAACTTTTTTAAGTGACTTAATATAATATTTAAAAGTTATCCCTGGAGTCAGTTTGTATTGCAGAGAACTAAAGTTCTGATAGTGAACTGCTCTTTGTGCTGAGAGTTTATTTTAATACCTGGTTTCTAATATCAGCCACCCATACATCTATGGTGCTGCACAACTATTGTTTTATTAACTTTTTTAATAATTTTAGGGGGGTATTTACAGAATATCCCTGGTGTTTATTATTCCTCCCCATCTATACATATTTTGTGCTGCAAAACCATTCTTCTGTTAACTTTTTAAGTTACTTTAGTGGGAATATTTAAAGACTATCCCTGATATCTAGTATTAACCCACCACCAGCCATTCATTTTTTTCTGTTACAAAACTACTTTTCAGTTAACTTTTCATGTGACAGTCTTTGACAATGTGAGCTACTGCCAACTATGCCATGAGCAGTAGGCAGTAGATTGTGTGCCAGCAGAGCTAGCTGGAATTTTGTATACAATTATATATCATTTGTATATCAAATGTAGTTGTACAGGTGCTGTGTTGAAAATGTATTTGTAAAGTTGCTTGTGTTAAAAAATATACCAACAGTGGGTCCTGACTTTATTGTAACTTATTAAATGTGTATGTTTCAACAGAGGATACTGGAAGAGAAGAGGTTAATCTCAATCCATCTGACTTTGAAACATATTCTGAAATTTAATTACTGCGCCTAGGCCATTAAGATGTTATCTCATAGTTTTGAATGATGTCAGAGATGCAATGTCTGTAAGAAGCATGGTTTGTTAGTCTGTGTAGGAAGAACAGAAGTGTTAAAATTGTTTTACATCTTCCAGTTGCTGCAATAAACTTTAGCAAAACGCAAGCTATGTAATGTAACACATATGTGCTAAATCCTGGCAGCTTCTAGCCAAGGGGGTAGCATGGGAACCAGAAGTCAGATAACCAGATGTACGTGATGTCATTCTGTAATCCATCACAAAAAAAAAAAGTCTCAGAGCAGTCTGTTTTTGGAACCTGACAAAGAAGGAAGACCACTCAGCTACTTCATCTTGCCTTGCTCTAGTAAGAGAACCAGAGAATACTAATCCTTTAGATCAGTCAGGAAAATATAGTGAGATTAATTAGGTACTCTTTTTCTGTATCTGTGTGAATCTATTCATCTGTGTTATTTTAATATTTTCTGTGACTGAAATGCTTGTGTTTATTGTAAATAGATATTCCATACTTTTATGTTCTTTTATTATTTATTATTAAATATATTTAAACTTTTCATTGTGGCTGGTCTTTTAGAGAATATTTTAACCATTGAGATTACTATATCTATTTGGTGACACACTGTGGCCACTCCTGAAAGCCTTACTGCATTGGCCAAGCAGTATCATTTGTATTAATATTAATTTCACTCAGTATAATTGGGCATCCTTGTAACAGCCTTAGAGTAGCTGACTTTGGAGTGCCTGGTGGCAGTAACTACCTTATAGTCTGGTCAGAAGGGGCATAGCAAATCTGTGCCAGCCTATCCCAGGTGTGTGTGTGTGTGTGTGTGTGTGTGTGTGTGTGTGTGTGTGTGTGTGTGTGTGTGTGTGTGTGTGTGTGTGTGTGTGTGTGTCTGTGTGTGTGCATGTGTGTGTGTGTGTGTGTGTGTGTGTGTGTGTGTGTGTGTGTGTGTGTCAGCTTCTTGGAGCAACGACATGAAGCACTGGTTTCAGAGAGAGAGTGGTGGAGGACTTGGTTGGACACTCTGCTGAAAACTCAACTCTATAGCTGCATCAGTGGGGAGTCTCATCCGGACCATGGAGAGAGAGAGAGAGAGAGAGAGAGAGAGAGCGAGACAGACAGACAGAAATCCAGTCCCCAGAGTGAGTGTGTTCCCTGTGTGCCCTTAAGATAAATTGTGCTTGATGCAGAGAAAGCATCTGGAAATACTGGGCGTGTCCATTTTTGTTCCAAGTGAACATCTCTCTCCAGTATCAGTGAGGATTCAGGCTGCTTATTACATACACATACACACACAAACACAAACACACACACACACACACACACACACACACACACACACACACACACACACACGTAGCCCCCCACCACTGTCGGCTTAATTCCCCAGCACTTATGTGTCACACAATCTCTCCCATCAAAAGTAACAGGTGAAATCATACTTTAGGATAAGTTCATTAACTCGGCTGGCTGAGATAACTTTTCAGCTGTATAAATTCAAAAGCAAAAACAGTAACCTGATCTCTACCACGATGCAGTAAAGCAATAAATGAATGTGCAGTCAATAATCCATAAAGCAAGCAAGTAGATGTAATAAGAGTAAAGTAAAAAATCCTTTAATCCATAAAACAGTGGGTAACGGTAAGCGCTTTCGCGTGGGTACAACCACGCTTCCTCAGACAATGAAAAGCCCCACAAACAAAGTTTAAATACCATAAACCAAAGTCAAATTGATACCAATTAGATTAATTGACAATTAGTATTTAAAGAAAAAGAACCGACAACCTAATATCTACACAGCGTTCTTGTGCTAAGAAATATATAATAACAACTAGTTGCAATGTATATGAGGTCATAAAAAATTCAGTTTCAACCTACAAGGATGTACTAAAGCAATTTCAAAATCATACAAAATATACAATCAAGTAAGCAAAAAATGCAGAAAAATGCAATCATTTAAAAATTATCTTTCATGATACAGGCACTGAGAAAAATCAGCAAATACAGTTCTATAAAATTTAAACTTTTCAAAGTGAACGTTAAATGCTGTATTATCAAACTTAGAGCCTAAAAATAGGAAATCACAGCTATAATAGCTCTGGTGTAAAGGCTCAACAACCATGAAGAACGATTCTACATTAAATAAAATAAAGTAAAAACATATCTTCACAGGTAAAAGATGTTAAAAGGCCAGTAGCTTCGGTTTATTTGCAATAAAGTGCACTTTAAAAAGAAAGCGGTATTTCGTGATCAAAATAGATCCAACAGTGACCTTGTTTAAAGTCAGGTTGGTTGCTGACGGCAACCATATATAGTTGTAAATTAATTAGCTTCAGTTACGCACCATAATAGTGCAGACTAAAGTTGCAATCCTAGCTACCGCCACATACAACTTCAAAGCAACTAGCCAACTTCTATGATGGTTGTCGAATAATGAATAAAAACGAAACAATGATTAAAACAACAATATGTAACTATCCCTTAACGTTCATCTAAACACAAGTTATTTAAAGTGTTTAAGGTATTTTATTATAGTTTAGCATCGCTAATGTACCAAAAGAAAAAATTTTTATGAAATAATGAACTACATAACAGAATTGGATAGGTACTCTATGGATAGATTTTTAACTAAATTGTTTATCTAAAACTTTTTAAAAGGAAATATATCATAAATTCATAAACTATAGGTATATGAAAATAACTGAGTTAAATAATGAAGTTTTGTTTACTCAGGGACAGCTTATACTAAGTAAAAGTTGTGGGTATAAGCTAACCATACAACTTGACTTAACAAAAAAGAGAAGAAACTGTCAGCTTTTATGAAAGACATCTAAACCTTGTTAAATATATATAAAAAGTGTATATAAAAAGTGTATATAAAAAGTGTTATGACAATAAAACTGTATATAAAAACTATAAGTTAAGTAGACAGGGTATTAATTAAATTGCTTGCTATGCACATCAATTATGCTTACCAAATTAAATTAGGCCAGACAAAATTTAAGAAGTATACTATAAAATAACCAAACTGAAAGTCTAAGGTTAGAACAATAAATGTCACTACTGGTAATGAACTAAACAGATCAATTTTTAATTATAAATATCATAGTATAGCCTAAAGAAAGAATATATATATTGTAAACTTATAAATAATTAAGCTTATAGAAAAAATATTTTCCTAAACAAAAGCAAATTAAGGCTAAATAGAGATTCTCTATATATTAAAAATGTATACATGTAATATTTAAATTAACGTTTCCTAGCATTCAAGACAGGCTTAATGGATACAAATGTATTTAGGCCAGGAAAGTTATGAGCATTAAACTTCAAAATCCATCTTAGTTCTGTCAAGGCTAAGTTATTAGAGTCATCTCCCCCTCTAGGATTCAGGGGTACTATTTCTAACACTCTAAATAAAAATGTATGGTCTCTATGATTTATTATGTGTTGGGCCAAGGCATTGGTATCTGATTCTTTCCTGATTTCATATAGATGATTATAGATACGGTCAACTAGTCTTCTTTTTGTAAGCCCAATGTAAAAAGCAGTACATTTTGTACATGTAGCTAAGTAAATCAAGTTTCTAGAGTTACAAGTAGCTGATGTATTAAAATAGAAAATAAAATTCAAAGTAGGGTGAGTAAAAGTTATCTCAGAACAAATGTGGTTACACCTGTTGCAGTTACCACAAGGAACTGTGCCTATATTCAAAGTGGCTACTCTAGAAGCTGAACTATAATCTTTACACAGTATTTGTTTCAGATTAGGGCAGTTTCTATATAAGAAAGTAGGGTGACTGCCAACTAAATTAGATACTAAAGTATCAGTCATTAAAATATTCCAATTCCTGCAAACAACCTTTTCTAAACTTTTTACATCACTGGTGTATTTTGTGATGTAAGGAATCTTGAACAACTTTCCTGACGTCTTAGTTCTAAAGAAATTGGGTTTCTTAGGTAAATGTAGACCTATCTCTGGAGGATACAGAATTTCATTTTTAATAGAGTTAATTAGTTTAGAATCATAACCTCTATTCAAAAAAAGGAGCTCCATTTTATTAATTTCTTGCTCCAGAGTTTCTCTATCCTGACATAGTCTAGTTAACCTAATGAATTGACTCTTGACAATACCGGGGAACGTGTGTCTTGGATGCATGCTATTATATTGGAGTAATGTGTTGGTCCAGGTTGGTTTTCTAAAAATAGAGGAAATAACCTTTCCTTGTTCATTAAGGGTCAGGGAGACGTCCAGAAAATTTACACATTCCTTGGAAGCTTCCATTGTAAATTTTAGGTAAGTAGTAGTAGTTTCTAAAAACTGCAGGAACTGTTTAAATTCTTCCAGCGTGCCTTGCCAAATTAAAAGGACGTCATCTACAAACCGCTTGTAGAATTTAATCTTTTCAAATGCGGTATTACTGAAAAGAAATTCCTTTTCCCAATTTAAAACTACCAGGTTTGCATAAGTGTTTGCGCATGGGGTGCCCATGGCTACACCCCAAGTCTGCAAATATGTTTTATCATCAAAAGTGAAGAGATTATTATTGAGTACCAGGTCTAATAGTTGGCAAATCAAAATTATCTTATCAGTCGAAAAACCAGTATCCCTGACCAACAGCTCTCTTATAGCTTCCAGACCCAAATCATTGGGGATGGAAGTAAAGAGGTTTTTTACATCAAGAGTTATAAGGATGTATTCTTTGTTCCTAGTGTCAAGAGTCAAGTCATTCAGGCTATTCAACAAATGATAGGTATCTTTCAAAATAGATGGAACCACATCTACTATTGGTCTAAGAAACTTTTCAAGGGCAGTTGAAATTGTTGCAGTAACCCAATTGCCACCTGAAACAATAGGCCTAAGGGGTAAAGGTTCAACCTGTTTATGAGTCTTTGGTAAGCCTTTTATCATAGGAACAGTTGGAAATTCTATAAATAAATAGCTGTAAAATTCTGGAGATATCTGCCTACACATAAGCAAATCATGTAAGGTGGCATGCACATTTGACACTATAGAATTTATATCTTTCTGAGAAATAATTTTATAAGTGTCACTATCAGACAACATAATAAGCATTAAAGAGATATAATCAGCCTTATTCATAATGATAGTCCCACCTCCTTTGTCAGCAGGTCTAAAAGTTATATCTGAGAGTTGTTTAAATTTAAGTGAGGCCATCTCATTAGTAGTTAAATTTACGTAGGCTATCCTTTTCTTATGAGTGGAAAATAAAGAGTAAAAGTCTCTCTCACAGGCTTTTAGGAAACATTCGAGATTTGAACATAAAGGAGGTGAAAAATTACTCTTACACTTCAGGGCCGTAGGATCAGTACATTGTGAGTCCCTGCCTTGTTCAGCTGAATTATTTTTAAAAAACATTTTCAAAGCTACACTCCTACAAAAAACACGTAAGTCACATAAAACATCAGTTAAACTGCTACATTGGGCTGGAATGAAGTTGAGACCTTTATTAATTAGACTAGCATCAGATGAATCCATAACATGATGAGATAAATTAACAAATAAGTCAGTCACATTCTCTGTCTTCTTGTCACTCCATACTTCTCTTCCGATATTTTCCGCTTCCTTGGCCCTCTGCTTTGCGAACGTCCTCTCCCTTGGAATCTTTGTTTTATCGGGTATGGTAAAAAACGACCTGCTTCTTGGGTAGTTTTGGATCTAGCCCCTAGTTGGTTAGCACGATGTGTATCAACAAACGCTAGCTGATTCGGGGGGGGTGTGGCAGAAGATGCTGTTAGATTAGGTAGTTCAGCTTCAACAGTATTAGAAGCATTTATTTCCGTAGTAGATGGAGAAGGCAAAAGAAGGTTTTCACTAGGTAAAGCAGGAGTATTAGAATGTGTAGCTTCAACGCCTGAATTTATGGAGGAAGCCTGTTGCTGTTCATAAGTCTGAGTAGTGTTATGCCTCGGCCAAACAAAAATCTGACCAGTTTGGAAGTCATTAAAATCTCTCTGTAGCTTCTTAAGCTTAATTTGTTTCAGCTTATCACTGAAAGAACTGACTTGTGAAAATATAGTCTGTAGTTTCTTTTTAGCAAAGTCAGATTTAAATTTTTCACACAGACTTTTATGCATACAGTCTATTTCTTTACGCAGTTCAGTTTCAAGTGGTAAAAAATATTCATTCAGCAGTGACATATATCTGAAGCCTTGTTCTATGTTTAAGTCCTGCCATTTCTTGAGGAGGGCCGGATGATTGCTGCCATAAGACGGCATGCAAAAGACACGCATTCCCCTAGGGACAATGCGGTGATGTAAAGAAGCCTCAAGGTGCTGCCTCTGCCAGGCATATCTTTGCAGTAAATACAGCTTATCTTCAAAGTCTTTAACAGTTAGGTTAAAATCAGCGATATTCTCTTCAGGTATAAATGATACAGAATCAGTAGAAAACTCACCAAGCTCCAGAGCCAATAAAGGGTTTGAGACCCGATGCAACAGTCCATCTGGTATATGTACATTGTCCCTCGACTCCGGTCTATAGTCAAGCTCCACAACCTGAGCATCCATCGTGTAGAGCAGTTACCACACAGTATAAATGTTTCAAAAAAATCAAGAGGCAACTGCAACTTAAGGAGACCAGGAAACACAACGTAGAAAGTCAAAAGCAAAAACAGTAACCTGATCTCTACCACGATGCAGTAAAGCAATAAATGAATGTGCAGTCAATAATCCATAAAGCAAGCAAGTAGACGTAATAAGAGTAAAGTAAAAAATCCTTTAATCCATAAAACAGTGGGTAACGGTAAGCGCTTTCGCGTGGGTACAACCTTTTTTTGAAGCTGTATAAATTCCTTAGTGCAGACATTTCCTGTATGAGCTTATGACTATTTAGTATAGGCCACACCACCTTAGCATTTCCAATATGCCACAGAGACCACCCACCATGGTGTCGCACCTCTTCATTAGACAGCACTGTGGTAGAAATAACTCTGAACTGGAAACGATCATCACAAGAAGGAAAAATAGCTTACTGCTGGTGGTGACCTTTCCGAATCACTGCTTTAATGTTCAGTTCATCTTTTATAATTTATCTAGAGTTTTGAGATGACAGAAAGGAAACACAAAGGCTATAAATAAACTGCTTATTAATATTTGTAGATTTTTAAATTGTCTAAAATATTTTGAAGTAAATACTGCATTTTAGCAACTGAAGCATATATGAGCCTAGTACAACTGTTTAGGTCACCAGGACATTTGAGTGTTCATCTGTTAGTAGTAGAAAGTGTGAACCCCAGACTGACTTTTGTCATCAACACAATGTGCAAGGTTTCTTACAGTTGTCAGTCATGAATGCATACCTCTTGACCTCTTAACACAAGTTGGGGACAAAGGCTTAGAAATAGGGACAGATTTTAAATACTGCTCTTATAAGCTTAGAAAGTGGCTAGAGTAAAACAATTTGTGTTAGCATACATTTGCTGATGGATATGAAGTCTGAAACTCAAATTTCTGTCATTATTTAGTGTCTTCAGTCCTCAATGAGTTGCCAGAAAACCATATATTTTATGAGGAGGGGACCAAAATATGAGGCGAAAATCTGGGCAGTTGAGAGATATGCATGAATGCAGTTCCCCATGTTTCATCTAACTTTAATTTCCTCAAAGGACTCTGCTAGTCTTGATTATATTACCTCCTCAAACCCCGCCATCACCCACTTTGTACATTTAAGGGGCTATTAATCTGTCCTGCTTTTTAGAATGGTTATGGAAAGAAACATTTGTTATAAAAATCCATCCTAACCAGTAAGATTGTGCTCATTGGACTTATAGAAAAATGGGTATGTATACCACCTGATTCTTTCTCATAATCTGAACACAGTTTACTTCAGTATCATGCGTAGTTCACTTCATTATTTCCTTGCAAATACATTACTCTGGGATATGTACATCTCTTCTGAAATGATCATGCTTTACTTTGCTTACCACATATTGCTACAAACGTGTGACCTTTGTTCTAGGGGGTTGCGTTTTACTAAATACTGTACTGCATAATTATTTCAGCATTGCAGGAGCTGCATATTAGTTACTGTACTGTAATATTTCATTTAGTAATTCATTATGTATGTCATTATTATTTAGCAGTATTATTGCCTTCATTAATTCATTATTAATTTCATGACATGTTTACTTGTTGTTGGCAGCATGCTGTGCTGATTTATTCTGGAAGTAAATAAGACAATTTATGATAAAAGCAGCTGCACAGGTCCTACGTAAAGACAATTTAGCAAGGTACAAACAGGTAAGTATTTGTTTTACACTTAGATTTATTCAATTTGTTTTGTAATGCTCTGAACATAGAACAAAATTGTGGGTCTCTGCATCTTAATATATTTTACTATTTTTATTTACTGGCTTCACTGCAGTTATTTATTTTTATTTTTCAGGCTGAGGATTTTACTCAGTGCTCATGTTTTTTGCAGTTGAGTTGTTATCAGTCAAGCAGAATTTCTGAGTTTAAGCGAAGCATTCCTACATTTCTGGTTTCTTTCTTCTTTCGAATCTGATAGTTTCATTTAAGCATTTCTCATCCAGTCTTTGTTTTTTGTATTCCATTTTACAAAGACTTGACTCACCTGGCAGTAGCTGCAGCTTTTTCCCTAGTGTCTGATATAGACTTGTACTAGGATTTCTTTATTTTTGACATGCTCCTGTTCTTTACGTTACCACCAGCATTCACATAATAACCCCTAAGTGTATGTAGATCAATGAACTGGACTTCTGTAATTCATCTTACAAAAGCAGTTAACTAAGTGAACCCCCAACACACACACACACACACACACACACACACACACACACACACACACACACACACACACACACACACATTTGTATACATTTTTACAAGATGGTTATCATTGTGCATTCATTCCCACATGTCACAGTAGTATATGTAACATTGGTAAGACCTTTCTTTTTCTTCTGCAAATTACATATATCTGCTAAAATGCAATCACCAAAGTTTGCAACCTGCTTCCCATCAAGTTCTCCAGTCTGGACTGCATTTTAGCTTTTCCTTCGGGATCTTTCTGACCTTTTCTTCCCCATATTTGTTTTTCAGCAACTCGCTTTTACTAGCAGAACATTTTCACTTTCACCTGTACCTGTTTTGAGGTTACCTTCCCAAGCTACCGGTGGATCATCTCCACTCCAACACTTTAGTCTACCTGCACTGCAGTCATCTGTTCACATTACCTTTCCCTGCATTTTCCCATCATGCCCACCACTGCCAGCTGTTCTGTAGGTGCTGCCCCACTTCACGGTTCACCTCTTCTGAAATCCTGACCTTGTATACCAAAGACTGTCTTACTGTTTCACTACACTACTGGGTCATAAAGCATTCACATTTCTCCTTGCAATTGCTTCTGCTGCTTCTTATATTTTCACTATTCCTAGCCCGAACCATGAGTGGAGAATGTTGGTTCTTGACAGATACTGTTTGTTTCTGGTCCCTTATGTCCCTTGTGCCTGTGTAATACATGAAGTTAATAGGCTGCATAAAGTGCTATGTAAAACTGCCATGGTAGAATAAAGTTATTTTCTGTTCCTAGCTGTTTAATTGTTATAAGCAGTTGAGTGACTGTAATTATTATGCAGTGCTGATTATTGTTTCTCTTCTATTTCTACAGCAAGATCATTAGATCGCTCACTACAAAGCAAGATCATTAGAAGAGAAGCAAATTTGTCTGTGTCATTAGCTAATTCTTTGTCATAATGAGGCTTCAGGGATTAGGGGATGATAATAGTCTTTCACTGTCGTTTAAACTGGTATATAAGGGTCCTATGTGCCCAGTCATAATAGTATGTGTCCAGGGGCAATACTTAAGGGTAGGAAGAAGATGTAAACATGATCTATATGGCTGAGTTTGTAAGCCCCACAATATTTCTTACATGAAAACATTAATGGTTTCAGAGAATTGTCATTTATTGTTTAAGAACAGCATTTAGATAGCACATTTTCTTATGATAAAGTATTTTCCTTCCCCTTTAAGATGACCACGAGAGTGGCATACATAAAAAAATACAATTTAAGTGTTCCTCCCTCTGTTACCCATTGCCATCTGATCCTCTAGAATTCCTCCACTTCGTTTTTTTAAACCACACATTGTAGTCTTTCAGAATATGTAACAGCTACCGATAATAATTTGACCAGCTGTTGCATGCTAAGGAAATTAGCACAGACATGCAATGACAGCATTCTTAATACCTGTAACTGGGAAAGTGTATATGGGAGGTGAAGTTGTTACAAAGACACGTGCAGCTTTACAAAAGAAAGCCATTTGTCAACTTCTTGATAAAATAAGAAATAACTATAAAAATCTATTAAAAAGTCTGCAAAAGAAAATTAAAAGTCTACTGAAAGGGGATCAAAAAATAATCAAAGAAAGTGCTGCTTCAGGTACAGCAGCTGTAAATTAATGGGGAGGTAGGAAAGTAAAGACCAAGTAAATGCAGCATTATTTTATAATATGGGGATATAGAATGCACATAGAGAAGAAGAAGACGTGGTCAGAAAACAAAATCATGGCAGTACTGCTTCCGCCACCATGGCATCTCAGGCAGAATGAATAACGAGGTAGTAAAGTATTGTCACTAGTGTCAGAGATGATGTTCAGGAAGTTATGATGCAACATAAATTCTAGCACTATCTTATTCATTCTTGAAACTCAGTTAAGCCTTTCGTAGCTCTCTGGCTTCAGCTCTTAAGTTTTGCCATATATATATATATATATATATATATATATATATATATATTTTTTCCCCTTATTTTTTTTTTCTCCTTAACATCTCTGATGAAATTTCATTAACAAAAAATATATCATTAAAGGTAATCGGCAATCACTTTCATCTTAAATAAAAGGCAAAAAATAAGGTAATCACAGATTCACAAATGAAACAGATATGTTACATTTGCCATTACCTAAAATAACAAAAAACTTTGCTTTTATATGGGGAGCTTCACCCCCACCCCCTGTAGATTAAATATACTAACTTCACAAATGCACCACTGCAGAGAAAGGAGGATAACGCCTGAAATTATATTACAATGGAAATGTTGCAGGTCGACTGTAATATAATTTGACCACTGCAACCACTGACAAAATTTACAAAAAATCTACTACAGCCATATATACATATGGGTCTAGATCAGAAGATTGAAAACATTTTTAATGCAGGGGGCAAGCCCCCTCCACACCTCATGTGGAGGACTGCACCCCCCACACCCCAGCTAATTATATATACCAACTGCAAGATCAAACAACAGTGCAGAAGGGGCAAATTCTATTTTTGATACTTTGAATTTTAGATATTTCGATTTTCAGTCTTTTGAACTTTCAATCTTCTGAAGAGGACAAATACTTGTATATATACAGAGACAAATACTTGTATATATGCAGAGACAGACAGAGATACATACACACACACAAACACACACACACACACACACACACACACACACACGCACGCACGCACACACACACACACACACACACACACACACACACACACACACACACACACACACACACACACACGCGCACGCGCACGCATGCACGCACACACACGCACACTCACTCTGGTTTAACTGATGGCAATATGCTGCCATTCCAGAGTGGGATGAGCACAACATGCAGTTATATATTACTATACTACACTTATGAGAATGTGTTCACTTGGCCATGACAGCCTGCCTTGACTGTGACATCTGCCATGTCTGTCACATGCCCTGCTGTTGTGCTGTTCCAACCGTGGGGTGACCTAGCACTGCTTCTCCCATCTGTGCAATATCTTTAATTACGTTAAGTGAGTAATACATGTGGCTATTCACACAGAGACCGCCATAAACGTTAGTCACGTGGTTTGATGGTGCACACAGATTGTCTATGGGTTTGAGACTGTCTCTATTCCATTGAAAGCACTACACTCACATAGGAAGGAAAAAAACTAAAGGCAAGATTCCTTTCAAAAATAAGTTTATATGCTACCAAGTTTAATTTCTAATGCAGGAATTGAGGAATTGAGGATTGCTAAGCTTCTAAAATGGTTGGTAGAATACATTCTGTTATTAGTATTTTTACGAACAGTTGTATATGGGAAGTGTAATAAAACAAATAGCAGCAAAAGGAGTGATTGGTGAATAGAACTCCTTAAAGTATTTTTCTGTGCATGAATTCACTTAGTCACTGATTTTCAGCTTTTTTTGTGTGTGACTGCAATGGAGAATACACAGTCAACAAAAGGTTATTTGGGAGACTTGTAAAGTGAGTTCCTTGGACAGGAATGATTTGCCTGTTGAGAGTATGTTGCAGGTATCCAGCTCAGCTTGACAGAGAGGTCTCAAGTGACATCCAGACATCCTGCTTTGAACATTGATGTGTTACTCACCAGACAGTAACACAAGTAGAAAAGAAAAAAATCATCTGAGAAGAAAAGTAAAGTTTGGTTTATGAAATCTAAAATTCTCAACTATGATGCATGACTTTTGATTACGTTAACTTGATACAATTTGCATTTTGCCTTGGAAAGGACATGGACGTAGGCTATCTTTGCTACCACCAACTCTGCAACAGCCAGTGTGTTCTAGACCCCTCTCATTCTGTAACATCCAGTATGTTCTAGACACTTCTCATTCTTTGCAGTCAGAACCTTCTTAATGCCTTCAGCATTTTTGCATTCACCATAATAATTCCATTCTGTCCATGTAAATTGACAAGTTTTTCACAATAAAGGGGATAATAATTCCATTCTGTCCATGTAAATTGACAAGTTTTCACAATAAAGGGGGATCACACAGATAGCACAATCTATTATTTTGTGACTTACTAAAGTGTTACACCACAGTATTAATTGTAGACCTTTTTGGAAAGATCACTTTTCCTGTCTAGGCTTCTACTGTGTCTCCCAGAATAACTACTTATCGAAGCCTCATCTGGACAGGACAAAAAAAGGTTCATCTTAATGCTAATATTGAAAACATGATTTTTCCTCTTTATCCCACATAATAGTGACTTTGCCCTACACTCTCTTATTTAAATATATTATGCCCAAAGTCACATAATCACAGAGAAAGGTAAAAAGGCCACAGAAGTTTTATTACTGCTTATAGGTTCATTGGCAAGTACTAGGCTAGCTGCCTTGAGGGTGATTTAAGCCTAGCCAATTTCCTTTTTGTGCTCAAAATAACATAACTCCTTTGGTTATAGACTGAGCTTACCCATCCCATGATTGATAGTTATACATTACCACTAATGAGAATAATTGGGATCATACCATTGATAATTTGTGGAGACCTATGCATGGGATAAAGCACTTAGGAGCTGTCTCTGTCCATAAATAATACAGGGGTAGTCTCAGGGTAAATTTTATGTTTCCCATTCACAGATCTAAGTTGTACTTGAATATGGACAGGGATAAACTTTGTTTTATCTGGATGGTAATGTAACTGCACAAACACAGTCACACTGCCACCGATATGAAACAAGGCTTACCCAGTTGAAAATCGATGAGTTTACATCAACAAATTGAACTCCATCCACAAAGAAGTCATTGATTCACAGATTAACATATTTGTGAACAATGTTTTTTTCTATTCATGTCTACCAATTGCATCTCATTAAGCAATATCAATAATATACAATTACTTGTGAGAGATAATGTACTTTGCTTACTTATTATCCCATTTCATATTAGAAAACATATAGAGACTTTGAATATGCCAATATGCTAACATAAGGGATACCAGATATGTTTTAATTATATTCATAAACGTGCTTTGCTTTGGAAAATGAAAAAGTAACATTTTTATTTCATTTTTATACATTCAGTATAGAATGTTTTTAGTTATAGAAAAGTAAATGAAAATTGCTTTCCACAACTCTGTCACATTAACCACTCTTCTACTATAATTAATTGAATACAAGACAGACTTTTTAGTTAAAAAATATTCCTTTAACATTTTTTCATGTACACAAGTACTTTAACTTATTCAAACCTATAGTGCCTTTCTGTATACATTCATTTAACACATATAGCTCCATATAGCATCTAGACCTTTCTTGGGTCTGACTTTTTAACTAAGTTACTTGCCAGCTTATAATTGACAGAATCATAAAGGGCAAGGATTTATTAATAAAATGCCAATAAGATTGTTAAATAAGAATACCCTGCAATTGAAAAGCCTTAATTATCATATGCTTTTTAAATTGATTTTTGAGAAAATGCTCTAGAATGAAAGGATGTGTGTAGACTGTTAGGTGATAGCAGACCAGATCCCTACAATAACTTCAACTGTACCCCCCCCCCCCCAGGCCCAAAAGCAAACAAGAAAGGAGTTCAATGCATTGAAACACAGACATGCCAAAACAGCAGGTGATATGTGTACTAAAGCATTTTTTTCCAGAGAACAAGCCCCTCCCTTGTAATCCCTCAGGTGGATAACTTTTTCTGGTACTTATGTATTACCGCAACCAGGTTCCATATGTTTGATAATACAAAAGGGCTTAAGTAAAAGTACATATAACCTTCAGTGTAAGGAGAAGATGAAGTTATATTTTTATATAAAAGATAACATGGGTGGTAAGTTAGATTTTTTAACATTGACATTGCTATATGACCTTTACATCAGTTAAAGGGCGATTGAGTACATATAATTACCACTATATATCTCATTCAAATGCCGGTAGCAAGTAATATCGATTTTATAATTGTACCAACAGTTTTACAGCACCTGTATGACAGAAAAATGGTATAGAAGATGTGACAAAAATATAAAGAAAATGTTCATTACTGCTGCCCTTTTTCAATTCTTACACTTAACTACTTGTAATTTGAAATGGTAAAGTACTGCATCAGTTATGTTCACATTTCAATTAAAAAGGAAAGCGAAAAGCTTCTGTAAACATCTGCAGGCAGCTATCAATTAAAATATCATTGGGTAACAGTAAAACTTTGACAGACAAAAAAACAGAATGTCTCACTGCATCTTCATTTCAGAGGTTTGCTACACATCAGTCAAGGATCGGGAGTACCTGATGTCAGGCTTTAACATCGTAATGTGAAGTCACAGTCACTTGTTTAGAACCTGTTGCGATAATACGTAATATTATGTAGATAGTGTATGCAACCTCTTTAATTGCATACACTATTTACATAATCATAACAATTATTGAGAAAACAGAAACAAATGTAAAGAGTAAAGCAATGGCTAATGCAACTGTAATCATGCAGTGCAATCAATGCACTTAAAACCAATCCAGAATTTGTAGTTTGAGGAAGGTGGATAGCAGAAATACCATTCATGGAGTTATGAGTTGGTGAATGGTAGATATGCCATTGTGCCCTCTTTCTGCCACATGTTTCACCCTCCACCACACACACACACACACACACACACACACACACACACACACACACACACACACACACACACACACACTCTACAAGGACTTGCACAGTGTTAAAATATAACCCACTTTTACATAAAAGTTGGCAAGTTTAATTAATTAATCTGACTTCTTAGTTTTGAAAGTCTAACTAAAATGACCATTCAGAACAGCTGCCTACTTGACACCATCCATTAAATTCTTCAAATAACTCCCTTCCTTTCCTATGCTTATTTTTTTAATCATATTTTTCCATCTATGTTTTTTTCCAAATAACATCCCAAGCTATTCTGTTCAAGTAACTAGTAGTCAAACTCACCAACCCTTGCTAGAACCCATTATTACTGATAGCGTTACAACCTCTATTAATATAATTTGCATAGATATTAGGAGTGTAAGTAAATCTAACTTAGCACTGTTTCATATACCTCATTCCTTTCTATTACATACTTTTGACTACCAGAGACAGACCCCAAGCAGATGGCATATTTTTGTAAATCAGTATTAGACTGTCATCTTACTTCATTACCTATAAGGCTAGATAGTAATATTTCTTCTCTCTATAGCAGGAATGAACCCCATTCTCGAGTGAAAGCACAGAGTACAAGACATTAGTGTTGTTTCAGACTTTGCCCAGATGGCCTATTCATTACAGTGGAATGAAAGCTAAGTATTGCCGGGCAAGTCAAAGGCTGTATGGCCCATTTATTCCTGCCTGAGAACCCCCATCAGCTCTCTGCTCCTCAACAAGAGTCAAGACGTATGGAGTGGGCCAACTTACTAGTCATAGGGGGCAGGCTACCCTCCCACCATGGAAGTAACTCTCCCCCTGTTAGTGGTTCCTCCAAGTCTGAAATAGCTACCTACTGAAGGGAGACATACCTCTGCATATTAGCTCTTCTCAGTTTCTTACTGAGAATGCACTATGGCAGTATGAGCTCAGCTGGAACTCACCTGGTCAGTATCTAGCGTTCTCACTAGGTCTCACCGAGAATGCACTATGCTAGTGTGAGCTCAGCTGAAACTCCACCTGGTCATTACCTAGTGTTCTCACTAGGTCTCCCTGAGAATGCATTGTGGTAGCATGAAATCAGATGGAACATTACCTGGTCAATAAACAGTGCTCTCACTAGGTCTTACTGGGAATGCACTATGGTAGCATGAGCTCAGCTGGAACTCCACCTTGTCAATACCTAGTACTCTCTCTAGGTCTCCCTGAGAATGCACTGTGGTAGCATGAAATCAGCTGGAACTCCACCTGGTCAATACCTAGTGCCCTCACTAGGTCTTACCAAGAATGCACTATGGTAGTATGAGCTCAGCTGGAACTCCACCTGGTCAATACCTAGTGCTCTCATTAGGTCTTACTGAGAATGCACTATGGTAGCGTGAGCTCAACTGGAACTCCACTTGGTCAATACCTAGTGGTCTCACTAGGTTTCTCCTATGTAGCAAGCTCCAACCATCTCAATCCTCCAGGAAGGGTGACCCCGGCAGTGACCTTCCATCCTCTCCAGGCCAGTTCCTATAGGCAACTGAGTTACTAATCAAAGTCTGGTGGGCTGCAATGTAGTTGGGGCTTCATCCGTTTATGATTCACACATCATATCTTTGGCAACATGTGGCTGTTCCAACAACACTGTGCATCTGTCACAATAACTACAGGACTTCTCCTGTTCTTTTCTTTTGGTCATAATCTATATATTCCTTCTTTCACTTTACAGAACTCTCTACATCTTCCCCTTTCATGTCCTCTTTTGGATTAATTTAAATTTCCACTCTCTTCCAAAATGTTTTTGCTAATCAAAGAATGGATGTCATCATATATTTATTTTATTCATGGTTTAAACTGGTCATTACATTGGCATCTTAGGACCTAAGTGGGTGTGTGTATGCATGAGTATATATACACGTATACATAATATCTATACATATAAGTATACATATATATATATATATATATATATATATATATATATATATATATATATATAGGATCCGAACTCATGCTTGACTAGCATATGTCCGAATCACAAAACATTGAACACACATACAAGAAAGCGCTTAACATCGAAAAGTGCTTCTGTGTATGTGTGCCTGTTTCGTAGATCGGACTATAGTCCGGGTAAGGGAAAATTCCCTTTTCCCCAATGTAGTGCGATCTCGGAGTGAGAATATTAAAGTTGGGGGGGTGCAGGGGGGCAGAAACGAAGATTTTTTTTTTTGAACTACACATACACAGAAGCACTTTTCGATGTTAATATGTGTGTCCGATGTTTTGTGATTCGGACATATGCTAGTCAAGCATGTGTCCTAGACTCATATATATATATTTATGCATCACATGCTCTCCCACAAATTTTGCCCTTTTCATTTAGATCTTTTCAAGGAGGCCCCAGCTTCCTTCAGATAGAGGATATATAGTATAGCCATATACTAACTTTATAAATCCTATGATAGGCATGAGCAGTTTTGCTGTTTTGCTGTCTGTTTCAAGACACTTTCAGCCCAGTCAAGCACACCAATGTTGTAATATAAAGCAGGGAAGTTAAACTGATTAAAATCTTCCTAAATGCCACAGCAGTTTTCGTTATTCGCTTCTACTGAAATATTTCTTACTAAGCTTTGCTCTTATTTGTGTATGTGATATCTTCCTCATGATCTGTCTATCCACCTGTCTACCTACCTATTCTTTGTTGGTTGAGTTAGTCCCACTAGGCCAGTAGCCTCTTTTCAGGGAAGGTCCAAGGTAATATTTATACTACTGGAGGAAATTTGGCCAGGACATCACATGATGTGCTGTACTTACTGCACAGTTTTCCCATTCCTAACAAAGTGGGGGCTGGGAGATGAAGCCCAAGGGAAAGCAAGGCACAAGAACACAATGAGCATGAGTTGTAGAGTGAGGATGACAGCAATGTGGCCAGAGATGCAGCACATTCACTGCTTTTGTTTCAAATAAAGCTTTTTGGTGAGAGTGAACCACAGAAGTCTCAGAAATTAATGACATTGGATGCAGTCAAAATTACAGCCCTCCAATCGGGAATGCTGCAGGATGGAATACTACAAGATATGCTCTAGCAAAGAGACCTGGAAGATGAGCAGAAGGTTAAATAAAACTTAGAAGCATGAAAAAGGAGAAAGTAAAAAGGAGCAAGGGATGAGTGTATCAGCATGAAAACGGGGGATAAAAATGCATGAAAACAGAGAAATAAATATACAGTAAAATTACATAAAAAACAGAAAACTAGTTAAATAGATATGACATTTGAGACAATTTAGGAATAAAGGCACCAGATGTAAGAGTATTTATTTTATTAGGGAAAGAAATATTTTGCAATATTAACGAAAAACAGAGATTCAAAGAAAAGAGTGACTTCAATTTTGGACTGATGTTGAAAAAGAGATTAAAAATGTATATTAAAGTGCACACGAGTTAACAAAAGTAAAACATAACAGCAGGATATGGAGTTGAGAATGGGAATGTTATGTAAATTGAAAATTGAAAAATGGACATTTGATTGGGCAGTGTAATAAGGGAAGATATGGACAGAAAAGACATATTGCAATCATTTTTGTTGATGAATGTTACAAATGTAAAAAAAATGGCATTTTGGACTTGATTGTGGGAAAAAATGAAAGAAACATGATGGCTGAATATTTTAGTAAAAAATGACAGGATGAAAGTAAAAATGAAACAGCAAATAAAGTTATTTGTGACATGGGAAGAAGAAGAAGTGATAAAAGAATAACAAAAAAAAAGAAAAACAGAAAATGGAGAGAATGAGACTATCTTTAATAAAATAAAAATGAGAAATTGAGAAGTGTAGTGAGTGAAAGAAGAGAATGTAAGATACCAGAAAGTTAAAGGAAGAAATCCCATTATGAAAAGAGAAAGAAAAATGAAGTTTAAAAAAAAGGTTTAAAGGGAAGAAAAAGAAAGGAATGGATAATTTTAAAGTATCCTTTAATGTAACTAGCTTGGTAAATGCTGTGAGAAGGTTAATAATCGATAAATGGTGTGAGAGTGTAGAAAGTGATGTATGTTTAGTAGATGTACATGTCTTTAAAATAAGAAAAGACCGAGCAATTAGAAAGATTACAGAGAAGAACACTGCATGTGTAATTTGGGGGTGAAAAAATGTGCAGTTATTGTAGTTTTAAGTAAGCAAGAATATATTAAAGTGATTATATAATAGTGAAACCAGGGCTGGTATCACTACTTGATATTAGGAATAAAGGAACACCAATAAGAATCATTGTCATACATAAAATACCTTAAGGAAAGAGGAAATTTATTTGAACAAATTAATCCACATGTAATAGTTAATATGAGTATAATTGTGGTTGGGGACTTTAATTGTGATATTAGCAATCAGAAAAGTAAGATTTGAAGAGACATTAAAAAATTAAAATAACTTATAAGGGTGGGTGAAATGAAGACAGGAAAAGAATAGAAGAAATAAGATAAAAAGAAAAATAGATTATATATTTTTTTTAAGATAAAGAGAAAAATATATTATATAATTTATTTCAGATACACTGGAAAAATTTAAGTTGGGAAAGATTAAAGCAGAGTTTACAGATCATAAAGCTACTTGGGCAAAATATGCAAGGAATTTGTAAAGGGATGACAATGTGTACACCATTGTGTAAATGTCATGGTAACCTTTTCAATGTGAGGAACAGTCCTAACATGGAGCTGTGTGCTGTTCTCGCATGCTGATGTGAAGCACAACATAGGGCTGGCTCCATGGTACTGTTCTATGCTAATGAGCCAGCCTGGGGAGATGTATATGCTAATTAGCCATGTGTTTTTCTCTCTCTCTCTTTCTCAATCACTCCTAGAACCACAACCAAGAAGACATCTACATGTCGAATGATTCAGAAAGCCACTCAGATGTCCAGCATGGCACAGGTGACTGCACCATATCATGGTAGTGAACACAGCCAAAATGCCACATTCATCTACCAAAAGTGAATACAGTATGGGGATGAGGGGTGGGCGGACCCACTAGCCACTAGGAAGTACTTTAACACAAGTGCCATAACAGTACCTATATTATCAAGGGGATTAGGGATCGGGGGGGGGGTAGGACTAGCCACTAGAGCTACACGTCTGTGCCCTAACAGCACCTACAGTAGTACAGGGACCAGGGGAAGCACTTGTCATCAGGGCTAATACATCTGTGTCCTAATAGCACCTACAGTAGTACAGGGAACACAGGAAGCACTTGTCACCAGGGTTAATACATCTGTGTCCTTACAGCACCTACAGTAGTACAGGGATCAGGGGGAAGCACTTGTCACCAGGACTAATACATCTGTGCGCTAATGGCACTTAAAGCAGTACTGGGATTGGGGATGGGGTGGGACACTAGCCACCAGGCATAATACACCTGTGCCTTACCCCCACGAGCATCAGTATGGGGATAAGGGGTGGGATGAAACATTACCTACCAGGTATACTACATACATGCTGTATTGGCACTTAAACTATTATGAGAATCAGGGATTAAAGGAAGCAATGGACACCAAGTACTCCTTTAAAATGTTTGCCTTAATAGTATTTCAAATAGCACAGAGACTGAGGTGTGGTGGAACCACTAGATAAAGGACAGACAGACAACTCAGAGACAGGTAGAGGGGTGTGTGTGTGTGTGTGTGTGCGTGTGCGTGCGCGCGCGTGTGTGTGTGTGTGTGTGTATTTGACTATAACTGGGGGGATTCCTATACTTACACAATGTGGCAGCACCAGTTAACTACCAAGATGTGTGGATCAGCAATGATCTGCACATTGTGATAGTAACTACAATGCAGAAACATGTAAATTAGTTAATAATGAGGCCATTCTTCAGTGTCGATAACATGTCTCTAAAACACAAATTACTGTGTCATTGGAGCAAGGACTTTTTAGCATGAGATGTACTGATTGCACATATATGAGTTAATAAAAATGAGATTAGACAAAGTAAAGGGATAAATGGTATACATATTAGGGACGAATTTGATGGGTAAGCAAAAACATTATGGGGAGAACATATAACCATGAGATTTACAGGTGAAAACAGGACAAAGTGGTGTGATGAATGGGATGAATGTAAAAGGAAAATTAAAAAGGTGTACATGGAAGTTAAAGTGTATTTTAAAGGGAAAAAAGAGAGCTATATGAACAAAATAAAAAATATAGAATTTGTTAGAGGCAAAAGTATCAGGTACAAGGAAGCGAAGAATTAATACTGACCTTTTTAGGAAAGCATGACAAAAGGCAAAAGATGATAGAAAGGAAAATAGCTAAAGAATGGGGGGAAATTTGGACAAGATGTATAACATTTTATAAAAAATAAAAATGAGAATAGACAAACAGAAAAATGTATGTAGGAGATAAGATTATTAGAAGTAGAAAATGAAGAATTAAGAAAGGAAATAACAATGGAAGAAGTAGAAAAAGCAGTCCATAAAATGAATGAAAATGTGTCACCTGGGCCACATGGAATTGTCTTTAAATTCTGTAATAAAATGGATGAAGAACAGAAGTAAATATTAGTAAAGGTGAAATGAGTGGACAAAAGAGGGCTTTACGGCTGGGAGTATATGTAAAGGAGTCATTAAACTGATTTGTAAAAAAGGCAGTAGAGAAAACTTAGTAACTTAGAGGTCAGTGTCATTAATGAATACAAATTATAAATTAATAATGATGATAATAGAAAAAAGATGGGAAAGTATTAGAAAGTAAGTGGATGGGAACATATGAAATTAAAGGGAAACAAATGAAAGAGATGTTTATTTTGATAAAACAGAGCACAATATAAAGAAGTAAAGGAAGATGTAAGAATTATGGAAGAGACAGATTATGGGATAATATAGAAGTACTTACAATCATTAGCGGACCGGAGTTCCGCTGTGGCGACCCCTAACCGAGAAAAGCCGAAAGACACAAACAAACAAACTTAATATAGAAAAGCAAATAATCCAATAAAGTCAGCATACAAAAGAATTGTCATAAGCTTGATTATTAATTGATGGAGAAGAGTCAGAAAAAGGTGCTCTTGAGTAGTGTGTTATCTTAATTAATAATGAGTGCAGTGGTTGGACATACAAGGAAATGAAGATAGGAATATATAAATACAGAGGAGAAGTATGATGCCGTAATTAGAGCTAAAATTAATGTATAGATTGTAAGTAGATAAAATGGTAGAAAAATGTTTGAAGTGAATACTATTATGGAGAAAAGCACAGCTTTTGCAGTTGTTGAAATAGCAGGAGTTTATCTTAGTAAAAAAGAAATAAAGCTATTAACGATAACATTTAGGAAATTTGAGTGTATAAAATGGCAATGGAAAGGTATATTACAAAAACAGAAGAAATAACTAGGTTAGGGAGTTGTTTAAGTATTAAGAACAGAAGTGCACTTAATGCATACTATTATTCTAGGCAAATTGAGATGTCCAGGATCTACTGCATTTCCAGGGACATAGAAAAAGAGTAGTTACAGATAGTGTTTAGCATCATGTGTGTGGGGGTCGAGGTTACATCTAGCAGATAAATAGTGTGTAATAAAACAGTAAAAGGATGGTTGAATTTAAAAATTACAAGTGTGCTTTTGGCATTTTGTCTGCAATGGATTTTGAGAAATAACAAATATGAAAATAATAAAATTGCAATAAGAATGTTAGATCTAAAATATAAAGAAATATGGGAAGAAATAAAAGTGAGCAAATGGAGGAAGAAAACAGAAAAAGGGGAATGAGGGAATATGAAAAAATAAGAGAATGGAAGGTGTGCAGAATGGCAAGATGGGTGGGATTTTATGTGCAAGCTAATGATTAAAGACTTACCAGTAACACGAGAGATGAAACATAAAATAATAGATAATAGGACATGTATAAAGTGCAAAGAGGTAGAAACAATGGAACATGTATTTTTGAAATACCCAAAAGTGGATAAATTGTGGGATACTTTAAAAAAAACAAAGTTTACAAGAATTCTATGAGAAGTTAGAAATGAAAAAATATTGTGAATGGTTACTATAAAGAAGATGATGAAAGAATACAAGATAAACAAGGATAAACTAGGATAAATTGTGTATGTGTTTCAAATCTAGCAAGCAAGAAAGTATAGCTGTGCAAAATCCTACCATAACAATTATATTATATTAGGGATTCCCTCTTTTTTAATTTCTCCAAATCTTTTGGGTTTCTAATGCCATGATGGGAATGGACCCCATCCCTAAGTCAAAATAAGATTAAAGTTCATGAAATTAGTATTGTGTCAATATTTGATGTCAGCCAGAAGTGACCTTTGTAGCACCCACAGTGTACCCAGTAATGACTCCTTCTGCAGTTCATATGGAGTTACATGTATTGGTAACAGATCTAAATACGATTGCATATTTTTTTTTATAAGATTTGTTGCTCCTACTACTATTGGAACTGTCTGGGTATCTTTCTTCCACATTGCTATCATTTCTGCCTCAGAATCTTGATATTTTATGACTTTGTGTTTCTATGTACACAAGACGCTGTAGTCACCGGGTGTAGTGATTTCAATTATCAATGCTACTTTTGTCTTCTTTTCATGGACCACTATATCTGGTTTTCTCGCATTTACCTTTTGAACTGTTGGTAATGGGTGGGCCCATGTGATGTAGACTTCATCATTTTCTATGATGCTTTGTGGTTCATGTTTCCAGTGTTTTTCAGCCAATTCAGTACCATAATGTTTGCACAATCCCCGGTATACAGTCCTTCTGCCATTAGTATGTCACAAGCAGCAACAAGGTGCGCAACTGTTTCCAATTCTATTTTACAAAATCTACATTTGTCTCTTTCTCCCACATGTTCACTGGACTTTGCAAACCAATGTGTACATAGCCCACCATCTTGGGCCACCAATATTAACTTTTCATCTGTTGGCTTGAATTTGCCTCTCCTTAACCATTCCTGCTTTTGATCCTGATCAACATGAGGTTCTTCCAGAAGTTTTTTATACTTGCAACTATATTTATGCATTTTCCACATTTCTTGCCTTCTCATCTAGTCCTTCACCTTATATTCTTTCTTTTGTTTTTTGGCACATTAATTTGCTGCCTGATTTTATCTACTTCTGGTCTGATTTCCATTCCTGCTCGATGCTGATATGCTTCAGCTCGACAAAGCAGAGAAGTCATCTTAGATTTATTCTCCTCAAGTTTCAAAACTTTCACTATGTTTGGGTCTTGTGAGATCAGCAGATATGTGTGCAGCCCCATGATTGCAGAGCTATACATGCAATCAATATCATGGAGGCCAATCCCTCCTTCGGAACAGGGAATATATAATCTTGGTATACATTGATTTTATAAATCATTTGGTGAGCATGAAGCAACCTTCTTGTTTTCCTGTCTAAAGTATCCAACACGTTTTGCGACCAATCACTCCAAAACTGTAAGTTAGGACAAGAATAACTAATTGGTTCAAAGTTTAAAGTTTGTTCCTAGATGTCAACGGTGTTTTCAGGATTAATTTAAGTCTTCTAAATTATTCATTCCTTAATAAGTTTTATTCACATTTGTTCATGTTTTAATGTTGATCCTTCATAAATTCCCAAATATTTATACACTCCCTCTTGCTCAAGTTCTTTTATATTACATTCTTGTCCCAAACTGATGTTTTCTTGATGTTGCAGTTTTCCTGCTTTAAAGGTTGCTTTTGCACATTTATCAAGACCAAATGACATTCTTATATCATCTGAAAAAGTTTTGACAACTTGCAGTTGTACACTCAGTTCCTCATCTGATATGCTATACAGTATTAAATCATCAACAAAGAGAAGATGAGAAGTCTTTACACTTTGTTGTTTTCTAGGAGCCAAATTATAGCCATGGCCTTAGCTGTTAAGTAGACAGCTTAATGGGTTAAGTACAAGGCAGAATAGCAGCTGTGACAGAGAGTCACACTGGAATATCCCCCTTTGTATTTTTATCCCTGGGATAATAATTTGTCCTTTATCATGGCTTAATTGCTAAGTGGTCTGCCACTGTTTCATGGTTACTGTAATGTAGTTGATCAGTGCAGTTTGTATCTTATACATTTTTAAGCACTCTTTTATCCATGAATATGGGATACTATCAAATGCTTTTTTGTAGTCAATTCATGCCATACTTAGATTCTTCCTCTTTTTACAGTTCCCCACTATGACTTTATTTAGCAACAAATGATTCTTTGTTCCATATGACTTTCTTTTATTGCCTTTTTGTTCTGCTGCCATAATTGAGCTTTCTTCTAAATGACAATTGAACTCTGCCAGCATCAGTTCTAGTGTATAGTTTATAAATCGTTGGAAGGCAAGTTATTGGTCTATAATTTTTAGGGTAGCTTGCAGGTTCATTCTTAAGTAGGAGCATTGTTTTCCCTGTTGTTAGCCAGGATGGTGCATGTTTGTGGTGCGCATATAAATAGTTCTTACACATGGCTAAATCTTCATTCAAAGAAGATGTTGATACTTTTAACAAGAAGTTAGGTACTGCATCTGGGCCTAGGGTTTTCCAATTAGAGGCTTTTCTTAACCTTGTTTCAATCTCTCTGGCTGTTACTTCATCCCATTTCATATTCTGTACATTTAAACTTCTTATACTTTCTTTAACTTCTTCTATCCATTTAGCATCATTGTTATGTTCCACAGGAGCTTCATAAATAATTCTTCAAAATATATCTTTCTTCTTTTTTTTGTGGTCTTTTGGTGGGATTCCCTGATAGGGTAGCCTGATGTCCGGCCAGTATACCAATTGCATGTCACACATATGCTCCCAGTGCATGGCACTGGGCATAAAGGTGACATACTGATGTACCTCCCTCAGAACTAAAAAGCCCCAGGAGGAACAACAATCCAAGGAGTAAGAGAGGAACATGTGCACCTAGAAGGAGAAAGGAAAAGGGGAAGGCGCGAGGGAGCAAATACTGCAACAGTGAAGAGAAGGACATCTACTGTTGTGGTAAGATTTTACACAACTGTGTACTATTTCCTTCCATATCACTGTTGCAGTATTCTTTAAGCTCAGGAAGAAAGTTGGGAGGAGGAAGGTCCAGTAGAGCCATCAAAAAAAAAACATACAGGACAGCCCTGCAAATCATGCTCTAGCCCTGGAAACCAAATCCAATTTAAAGTGCCTGGTAAAAGTATGCAAAGTAGGCCACGTAGTTGCATCAGGGGATGGAGTTTGTATTCAATCCTTTGAAAAAAAGGACCAGAAGAAGACACAGCCCTGCTACAATGAGCCTTAACAGAAGGAGAAATTCTTTTCCCATGAAAAAGTAGTAACAAAAGGAAATGGCCTTAGAGATCCAAGAAGAAATAGTTTGCTTAGAAATGGCCAAGCCTAAAGATCTAGAATGAAATGAAACAAAAGGCTGCTCAGCTTTATGAATGACTTTAGTTTTACCTAAATAATATCTGAGTGGTCGATGCAAGTTGTCTAGCAGACAGAAGGGGAAAAAGGTGGGCAAATTAATAGATTAACAGATAACTCATTAACCACCCAGGGCATAAAAGGAGAATTAGTACAAAGAAACACCCTGTCCCTATAAAAAACTAAAAAATGAAGGTACAGTTATAAGGGCCTGAGGGTCACCTTTCTAGCTGAAGCAAGGGCAAAAAGAAAAACAGTCTTCCAAGAACAATGCTGTGAGGAAGCTAAAGCTGCAGGCTCAAAGGGAGCCTGAGTCAATTTTTCTAGGACAAAATAAAGATCCCAGGAAGGAGGAATAGGCTTTCTGGGAGGCCTAATATGAAGGACACCTTTAAGGAATTATTTGACCTACAATATATAAGCCAAGGCAGGGGTCAAAGGCAGACAGGCAGAAATAGCTGACAGGTGGGCTTTAATGGAAGAGTATGCCAACCCAGCATTGGGCAAGTCACACAAATAAGACAGAACCAAAGGAACTTCCATAGAAAGAGGATCCAGGTTATGAGCAAGATAGCAAATAGAAAATCTCTTCCATTTGGACAAATAAGATCTCCTGGTAATGGGTTTCCTGAACTTCTGCAGAACCCAAAACACATCCTCAGAAAAAAATGTGCCTAAAAGGGATTAAAACTCTATCACCCACAGTGTCATTTAAAGAGTGGACAAGTGGGGATGGATGAGATATCCCTTGTCTTGTGTAAGTAGGTCCACCCTGTGAGGTAACTTGTGATGACTGCCCTTGGCTAAATGCAGAAGAAGAGGTAACCAATGCTGTCTGGGCCAAATGTGAATTATCAGCAAGATGCTGGGAGAGCCTTTTTCGATCTTGAACAAGACCTTTGGTATGAGAGGTAGGGGAGGGAATGTATAAAGAAACATCCCCTTCCAAGAAGATGATAGGGTGTCCACCTTCCAGGCCAGAGGACATGGCACTCTGGTGCAAAAGAGTGGAAGTTCTCTGTTCAGAGGGGAGGCAAAAAGCTCTATCTGAGGAGTACCCCACTGGTAGACAATGTCTAGAAACATATCTCTACAAAGCATCCACTCATGAAATTGTGTTATAGACCTGCTCAGAAAATCTGCAACAATGTCCTGATCTGAAGGAATATAAATAGCCTGAAGAGTCACCTGATAGTGGACAGCTAGATCCCAAACCTGAAGAGCTAGTCTGCACAAGAGGTAAGACCATGCCCCCCCCCTTGCTTGTTGATGTACCACATCACTGCAGTATTGTCTGTGAAGATTTTGTGGGGCCCTGGAAGAAATAGAGAATGGGAGGCCGGAACAGCCAGGAGAAGAGCCCACAGCTCTTTGATATTGATATGGTCTTTCCTCTGATGAAGGGACCAAAGGCCCTGAACCTTCAGAGGGCCAAACGAATCTCCACACGCTACATCTGAGACATCTTTAAAGAGTTCAAGAGTGGGAATAGAGGCTGCAAAGGAAACCCTGGGTTGAGGGACAGTTGATGAACCCACCACTGAAGCTCTAGCTTGAGGCCTGGGAGAAGATTGTGCCTGCTTATTACCCGTACTTGTTTTGCAATGAAATATTGCTTATTTAGCATAGACTAGATCAGGACTTGCTGAATCTAGCCTGTTTTTCATACACTTGAACTCACATCCAGCCATTTTACATTAAGAATGGATACCCTGCACCCTTGTGGCAGAACAGTGTGGATACAGCCTTCTCATAGTTGGATTGCTGGAGGAAGGATCATTGTGTGATTTCCTATTGGCAGACTAGTTTAAAATTGTTTAATTTCACCTGTATATAAGACTCATGTTTGCTCATAGCTGTGCACCACGAGTTAGTGGTGCCTTCTATAGATGCAAACACATAGAAACTATTATTCCCTGTTGCTCTGCGAGCAACACTGCTGCACACTTCTGCATTGTAGCCAACTCATCTGAGCACTGAGCAGCATCACCCCACTTTTCATCCCTAATCTTCTATAGAATAAGTCCCCTTGTTAATCCCAGAGGGATAGGTGATCTAATTTGCCCTCTCACAAATTAGTACTTGAGAATTACCTGCTACTATCGACAGAAAGTTTTCCAACATTTCTCCAGCCAGCCTGGTTGAAATGGGCATCCTGAGGCAATGTAGCAATTGCCTTATGTATACTGACAACCACTTGCTCCTAAAGCAAACAAATACAGCATGTGAGAGATGTAACTATACCATGAAGCTATTGTTACATGAGAGAATGTTATCAGCACATGCACACCTTTCCTCTCACACAAGATTAGATCAAGACACTTAAACCCACATATGAGGAGGTACTCACAAAGAGCCCACCAAAAGACTAGAGACTTTTGAAGCGCAAACGATCTATACATACTGGTACATGAACAGAATCCAGCACTACACATAACAACACCCATATCCGTTTCTCAACAATTAAGCCCCTAAAGCAAAACACATCAAAACCTAGTCATAGGTGACTCAGTAGTGAGACACACAGATGTCCCCGTCAGCTGACAGGATCCATTAAATCACACACACACTCAAGTCACTCAGCAATGATTACCATTATGACTCTGTCGTAGTACATGTTGGAGTGAATGACTTGAGATACACTTCTCTGAATGATATGAAGAGACACATGACTGAACTCTTAGATTATGTGTCCCAGACAGATATGTCCCTAGCCCCAAGCAGAATTCTACCTTCTACCTAGGATGATGCCACAATATAAACAAAAAAATGTTTGATTTAAATAATTGGCTTAGCTTCTGGTGTCACTCCAAGGGGATCCAGTATCTGTCAGCCTGGGAAGACATGGTTGACAGACAACGCTGCTTTGCCAGAGATGGCCTTCATCTGTCTCCTCAAGACTTTTGGGTACTGGTAAAGATACTTGCCTCTCCCACAATGCTTTTTAGGCAACAACAACAAAACTTCCAATGTAAGGAAATCCACTAGAGACAAACTGAAGGTTATGCTGCTTAGCACTAGCAGCCTAAACATTAAACTGCAGTCCCTGGAAGCACTCCTCACACTGGAACATGCTGATGTCTATGCTGTCACTGAAACTTGCTTCAAGGCCGTAGGGAGCACCCCAGCTGTACAAGGCTACAATGCCTTTCACACATTTAGACCTCAAAAGAGCATGAATGGACCAAAGGTGGAGGTGTATCCATCTTCATTAAATCAAAATACACCTTGAGAATGGTTAAACAGGACAAGTCTCTGGAGCTACTCCAGGTCCAAATAACTACAGGCAAAATACGCTACCACATCATCACTAGCTACAGATCCCCCACCATGAACCAGGAGAAACAGACCACCTACCTGGACTTACTAGAGCCACTAAGAGTATACAGCCAAGCACTTTGGTCATGGAAAATTTCCTTCCATTGATTTGGTGACTTACATGAGCACAAACATGATTGCTCTGAGGTTCCTGGATTTTGTTAATTCAAATGGCCTGGAACAGTTGGTCTACACCCCCACAAGGGGCTCAAATGTCCTAGACCTAGTACTCACTAACATGGGGTATCACTGCATTACTTCCTGTGTGTTGCCCTCCCTGGTAAGTTCAGACCATAAATCAGTCTTGTTTGAAGTTAACAGCAGACCTGACACCTCCACAGGGGCAAAAAACTGAAAAATTTCTTCAAAGTAAACTATAGCCCACTAAGCGATGGTATAAGGTTTCAAAGCCCCTGGTAACATGGTCAACAATGACTCCTATGTGGAAGAGTATACAAATGCCCTATATATCCACTTAAACAAATGTATTGACTTAGCTGTACCACTAAAACCGGGTCCCCCCAAAAAAACAAGCCACCTTGGTGGACTGTAAGTATAAATAAGTTCTATAACAAAAGAAAAAAACTGATATCTACGAGAAAGAGGGAACTTACTCAACAGAGGAAGAATATCCTCCACAGCTTGAACAAGTGAATGAGATATCTTGTTAAGTCCTCTAGGGCTGGCTATGAGTCTAAATTAGCATCCCTAGATAAGGCATTCCTTAGCTACATCCAAAACCCAAAAGGGAATGCTCAGCTCTGTGCCGAACTTATAGTGGACAATACCACTCACACTGACCGTGAGGAAATTGCCAACCTGCT
Source organism: Protopterus annectens (assembly GCF_019279795.1). NCBI lineage: Eukaryota > Metazoa > Chordata > Ceratodontiformes > Protopteridae > Protopterus > Protopterus annectens. Next base: position 149,586,057 of record NC_056737.1, on the reverse strand, counting down.
AGCTGACAGATTTGGCAATAACATCACACCCCTGTCCCCACCAGCCATACCCCAAAACATTTCTGACACCAGTCCTCTACTAAATAACACTAGAGAATGCTTACTAAACAATCTAAAATAAGACCAGGCTGAATACCTATAGCTTGAGCACTGGCTATGTTTCGGCAAAGTGTAGAATAGCAACAGTAATCCCCTTGCACAAAGGGAGTCCATCAACCGACTCAGGAAACTGTCGACCCATAAGCCTAACCAGCCTTATCTGCGAGGCCATGGAAAGAATCCTCATGGGCCTTATCAACAAGGACAGAGGCGACCTTCAGACTCTTGACCTGACCCCAGTTTGGTTTCATCAAGGGTAGATCTTGCTTATTAAACCTCGTAGACTTCTTTGAGAATGTCACCAAAGCCCTGGATGAGGGCAAAGCAGTACATACCACCTGTCTAGACTTAGCCAAGGCTTTTGAGACAATCCCCCACTGAAGGATCATTGAGAAACTCTGCCAGCTGGGAATTAACCCATACATCAATAGATGGGTAGTCAACTGGCTCACCGACAGAACGCACACCGTCAAAGTTGGGGATTCCACCATCTCCACCAGTAGACTAGTTACCAGTGGGGTACCACAAGGAGCTGTGCTAGTCCCTCTACTGTTTGGAATCTATTTCTCTGATTCCCGGCAAAAGTAGATGGTCAGTGGCTTACTAAGTCTGCAAATGACTAGAACCTGTATCCTATCAGTCAGTCCCCCAACGATGTCAATTTATTACCAAAGGGGATGACACAGACAAATGATTGGTGCCAAAGTCACAGACTAAATGCAAAAAAAAATGCCTCATTATCCCCTTTAGAAAAGAAGTAGCCCCTGCTAATTATACTATATATAGCACCCCTCTAAGCTCAAACCCAGTGGTGCAAGACTTGGTAATACAGGTTGATAGCTATCTAAACTTTGATCACTGTGCATCCATAGTGGAAAGGAAAGTCCTCTATATTGCAAATCTCATAAATAAGGGCTTCATATCCAAGACTAAGGAGGATATAACTCCGCTGTACATGACCCTTATCAGACCACTAAATGAGTATAATGCTCCCTTCAGTTTGCATCTCACCAGACACTTTTAGCAAATGGAGAGAACACAGAGGTTTCTAACCAAGAGATTCTAGGGGCTTACATGAAAAGATTGAAACCCTTGTCACTGTACTCTGTATCCTACAGGCTCCTGAGAGGTGACCTGTGCCTGGCCTACATAGTAGTCTCTGACTCTGACCTAATGGAAATGCTGCACATCCACAAATCAAATGGGATAAGAGTCACTCACTCCAGGGATATCAACCTAGCCTGTGACATTAACAAAGCATGTTGGAGAGACAGATACATCTCCCAGAGATTGCCACTCCTTTGGAATAAGCTCCCACTTCATGTGAAGCAGAGCTCCTCAGTGACTCTAAGCATAACCATGACAATTGGATGGGTGACTGTAAATTCACCCCAGGGGTGGCACCTATGTCCCTCATAGATGGAGATAGTCAGTGCTGATCATAGAATTGCTCTGCTTACAATGACTATCTCTCTCTCTCTCTCTCTTTTGGCTTTTCCCGGTTAGGTGTCGCCACAGCAGATCATCTTGTATGCTCATATGGTCAATTAGGGTACATGTTTTTTTACAGGGCTAGGCTTGTAAAGGCCTTAGAACCATTAACCTAGTAACCTCCTATGAATCTATGAACCTATAAGAAGAATTGGAAAGTCCAGATGATGAGAATGTTGAAGCCAGACTATCTTTAGGAATCACTGTAGCTTTCTCATATGAAGTCTGGTCAGACGAAGCATAGGAATTGGTAGAGGCAATGTATCCCAGAACCCTTAGGAACTCTCTGGCTATAATGCAGGCCAGAGGAAGAAGGAATTGAAAGAATGTAATCAGTCTTAAAGCCTTGGGAGGAGGCAGGGATGCCAGCATTGGAATGGTCTGGGGCCTGTATCCAAGGAAAACATGATCCTGACAAGATGACAAATAGCACAGTGAAGATACAGAAGCAAAGTACCTGGAGAGGAAGCCTGAATCAGCAGTTCATCCAAAAAAGGAAAGATCTGTACTCCCTCTCATCCTGCAAAAAAACAATCACAGGAGTGAGGCATTTGGTGAAGACCTTTGGGCAGTAGAGAGGCCAAAGCAGAGAACTTACAATGCAAACAAGAAACAGAAAAATATAAAAATTTCCTGATAAGGGGATGAATCAGTATTGAAATCCAGAGCGACTATGAAAGGCTGAGGGAGAAGGAGAGGAAACAAGGTTTGAAGGGATAACATTCAAAAGGAAATAATGTTTGAAAAGGTGCTGAGTTTGGAAAGATCCAGAATGCATCTCCAAGCATCTTCTTTCCTCGGAACCAAAAACATTCTGGAATAAAACCCTTCTTTTGAGGAACTGAAACTGGTTGAATGATTTCTTGAGGGAAAAGGCTCTCAAGAACATCTGGAAAAGAGAACAGCTGTTCCTGAGGTGGTTGAGGAATTCCTTAAAATGAGGAATGGATTTCCAAATCATGCAATTTCCCTGACAAATGATGGATAGAACACAAGAATCCTGAGTGATACTTAAATTGGGAAAGTACAAGGAAAGATGAAGAGATAGGGGAGCTTGGCTTAGGAGGCAGGGAAGAATACAGTCAGACAAAACCTGGCTTGTCTGAAAAGAGAGACTTCTGAGTTGTAGGAATTTGAGTAGACTTTCCAGGAGGAGCCCTTCTAGCACCATTTTGACTTTGGGAGGAGGGTGAGACTGCTTACAGACAAAGGCAGACTTGGTGAGGTAATTCCTCTGAAATGTGAAAACGGGAAACAAAAATATGTTTCAATTCCTGCATAGCCTTACCCTTTTCCTGAAGAGATTTTAAAAGCTAAGCAGCTGCAGAACCAAAGAGATTTTTATTTTCAACAGGAGCATCCATCAGCTTGGCCTTAATATCATCAGACAGAGGCTGAAGGCAGAGCCAGGAATTCCTCCTCAACAAAGAACCAACGGCAGTAGCTCTAGACAAGGCATCACCTACTTCATAACTACATTTAATGGAATGGCGGGCCACTTGAGATGAGGACCCCAACAAAGAGAGAGCCAAAGCCTTTCCATCAAAATCAGGAAGGTCTGAAATTATTTCAAAAGCCTGAGCAGAATGGCCAAAATATATCTGGTCATATGGGTCTGGTAATTCACAACCCTAAGGCCAGATTAGCAGCAGAATATGTCTTCTTACCCAGTCTTTCCATGGATCTGCTGTCCTTGTCAGAGAGAAGCAGCTTAGTAGAAGGTAAAAGCCTGGGGGCTTATAAGAAGAAACAGAAATAAGAGAAGGGTCAGCTGAGGGACACTTGTAAAGAAATTTACAATCATAAGTTTTTTAGGAGCCGGGGACTGGGACTCAGGAGCCTGAAAAGCTGCAGAAAACATGTCCAATAACGCAGCAAGAACAGGAGGAAGAGCAGAGGGATTGAGAGACTCCATTTAAATGAGTTCATAATAACTTCTTTTGAACATCATTAACGTGGGTGCAGTCCCACTCAAAAAACTCCATCACATGGGTATCAGAGGTCTATATTTTTTCGTTGAATGGTTATTCAGTGATTAGCCATTCTTTTAACACCTATTTATAAAAGCCGCTCTTCATAGAACAGTGAGTTATAACTAGGGAAAACTGAAGGTTGGCCACCATCTGGAATTTGCCCTTTGCTCCACTCTAGTGTGATTTTTTTCCAGTTTTAATATTTAGTTAGGGAGGTTCGATGGCTAGTGGCTTCAATTAATAGGTGTTCAATAAATGGCTATTTGCTGAATAGCCATTCGACAAAGATATATAGACTTGGAATTAGTATCCCCAAAGGAAATCTCCTCAAAGGGAGAAGGAATCTGGGAGGAAAAGGCCAAAGATTCCTCATCAGAAGAATCCTGCTCCCTAGGCCTCTTAGGAGGAGTAAGATACCAATGAGGAGCAGGAAATGAGACCCCCTGAGAAGGCTTCTAAGCCATAAGGATATTAAACCCTGTGCAAAATCCTGTCATTCACACTGACGTTCCTTTGGAGCAGGAGAAAACTGCTTAGCCTTCTGCTTCTTTTTCAAAGGGACGTCAGCCCTAAATATCTCAGGTGGCTCAAACTCCTGCCTACACTCAGTAAGCGTAGTGGGACTCTCCTTACTAACAAGGATTTGCAGAGCACCCCTAGGCCCTTCGGATATAATCACCCATGGTTCCCTCTGAACATCTAAAATGGATGTCTGCAGAGCCTCCAAGGATGTGTGAGAAGTAATTTCCATGACGGCCTCTGAGATGGTTGTGCCAGAGGAATCCAACTGAAGAATTGGGTGATCCTCCAGGCTTTAACCAGCCTCGAGACAGAGATGTCCAGAGGAGGTGGTATATCAGAAGAATTTGACCAAATTTTCATGGTCTTCTACTTCATGGATGGCTGACCCTCGGCCCAGGATAACTCCGCCATAGTACACTGAGCCAACAATTTGGTTCTCTAGGTAAATAACTAAATAGGAGGGATGACTATGCAGAATTTTAAGGACAAACACTTAACAAACAGGACAAGATGTACAGTTGTGAGAAACACCTAAGCAAAGCAAACACCACTCGTGATGGTCCTTACAAGGAATCTGTCTCCCACACTGGCATTTCCCCCTTCTGGATGACATGTAATCCAACAACCACAAATAAAATAAGATAAGAAGAAAAACCACAAAGGAACGCCTATCCTGAAAATAGTTTGGCAACCATCAGATGGAAGAGCATTCAGGCTGACAATCACAGATGGTATTCAGACTGGTGGCAAAAAGGTTCTGAGGAAGGTACATCTATACATCTCCTTTATGTCCTACGCCATGTATGGGGAGCATAAGTGTGCCCTATATGCAACATTAACAAAACCTACTGGAGAGACGGGGTTGTCTCCCAGAAGCTGCCCCATCTCTGGAATAGACTACATATACACATCAAAGTATGTCGCTGACCCTCTTCAAGCGCAACCTTGATGAGTGGATGGGAAACCACAAATTTATCCCAGGGGTTTCACCTGTGTCTCTCACTGACAGGGAGGGAGACAGGTGCCAATTGAGGTTTTTTTTTCCTGGGGATAAACTCTTGAAACAGGAGTGTAACTAGGGTGGGGAGAAGCACACAGATGCCACAGGTGCAAGCTGTCAAGGAGCATGATTTACAAGATTTGATGGTGTGCAGATTCAGCAGATTGGTAAATTAATGCTGAACCTGCATTAATAGTGCTTGACTGGGGTCTGGAGTGCTTTAAGGGAGGTGATTTGCAGCAATAAGCAGTAAATGTAGCAAACTGTATGCTACACGTTCAGCGAGCAACTTGCTACAGGAACAGAGAAGAGGTTTAGAGTTTTTTTTTTCTTTCTTTTCAACATTTAGGAAAGCTTTTTTAATTGTATTTTCTGATCCTCTACCTTGAGTTGGGGGGCGACACAGGATGAGCAAGCAACATTTCTGCTCTCAAACACCCTTTGGAGGTTGATAAATAATGTTCCAGTTAAGCATCCTTTCTTTGTTTAGTATAAATGTACTGAATTTGCATTGTAATTTTGTCTGCATCTGTTAGACTGCACTCTAGAGCAATTATTTCAGAGTTCAGATTTAGTCTTAATACTGTACTGAGCTAAATAATCTACTATGGGTAAATGTAGTAATTTCTAGCAGCTGCTTACGGTTTCTGATGCTTGTCATGATTATGTATAACTGCTTTCCATTCAGTACTTATCTGTTGTGAAAACAGGAATAGCACATCTATATGTCAATGTGCAAGGCCCCTGTCATTTTTGCATTATGTCTTCATTCAATGTCTGAATGTTACAGGTTTAGATTTCTTTTCAGCACAGCTACACTAAACAGTTTATCTGATGTCCTCTTTCTAATTACCAAGTGATCAACAAATTTTAAGGCATTGGTATGCACAGCGTCCTAGCAATACCAAATGTAGCTTCCCGCAAACATAAATGCACAAATGTTCAGACAAATAAACTCTTAATGGCTCTCCATCACTTCCATCATAGGTGAATTTTCTTAGACATGATATCCTTGTCCATGTACACCAACACACCAACACTTCCTAATTACCCAACCATTTCCAAGGCAGCTTTATAATTAAAAAAAAGATGATGACATCAGCATATGCATGCCTCAGCCCAAGTGTATGTCCATTCTGAGATGAGCTTCCTCACCCAGAATTATTTTCCTTTTATTTAATCTTTTTCCCAGAATTATTATACTGGCATGTAGTCTGTTCCATTATTTTAGCTGATGTCTGAGTAACGCTTTCTTTAAGAAATACTTGTTTTCACATTTCCTTGATAACACAGAGTTACACTGATATGCTCAACCTGCCATGTAAAGCAAGGACAAGCTATACAAGTATAAAACAGATCAGCCCTATTGCTGCTTCTTTGTTTATGTAGAAAACACTGCTGTAACCTTCATGCATTGTACATCTTGCAGTAGGGCTCTGGCAGGCATTCTTCTGTTTCTCATTTATAATATTGTCTTTCTCCATTTCTTCCAGTCATTTGTCCACAAGTCTCCTTTCCTGCAGCAGTCCCTACTTTTTTCTTTCATTTCTGCTTTTCTTCGGTGGCAATGAATTTTTTTTAAAATTCTAAATATTCTGTTGATTTTCAAGTTTGAGTACTGCAGGCAATGAGCATTCTAACTTCAAATAAAATAAGCCACTGTCATGATTTCCATATAACTGCAAGCCAAGTATTGTGTTGCAACATATTTTCATTTAGAGAATTCTCATTTAAGCAATTATGTTTTTTATTAAACACAGAAATAAAGTGGATACCCAGTGTGATAATTATTTCCTGATCCCTGTATTCCACAGCAGTCTTAAAAAGCACCTAATTAAACGTACCTCAGGGAAAGTACTTATTTGAGCCCAAATGCTCATACCTGCTGTGCTGAAATGGAAAAATCTCCGTCCAAAAATCACAAAACAGTTTGAATCCCCCCCAACAAGAAAGCTCAACAACTAATATCCAGACTTATTACCTATAAAAATCTGCTTTGGTACCCCCAGCATGGGGTTACTGTCACTGCTATCCTTTTACTGTAGCACTTCCTTCTCTGAGCTCACTGAAACTGACTACTGCTTGAGTTAAACCCCCAGTCTTCTCATGCTGTATAGTTCACCAAAATACTGTTTCACAGGCTGCAGATGCAGGCTTCTCTGCCTGTGATTTTGAGGCTTGATTAACAGAAATTCAAAGAACAATTTAATTCTCTATCATCGGTCATGCAGTGTTCATTTGTAAATTTGTTGTGCAAAAGTGCCATCTAGTGGCTTGTCTATAAAATTACTACATCAGAAGAGCTTTCATGACTTTACTGTTAAAGGTAGACAATTGGAACATTAGTTCAGACTGATGATTACAGAATAGAAATGTTTTATGGGAGCACTATCACAGGGCATAAGACATAGTCTGTCTCACAAATTTATTGAGCAAAGCTGAAAGCAATGCTTTAATCCACAAGTCGGGAAAATTATAACCCTTTCTAGATATGTTTCAGTCAACCAAAATAAAGTAATAAGGATATTACTTTCCCAAGAAGAATTTTACGTACCCTCTGCTCTTCTCAGGGGAGTTCATTCACATCATTGAATATATAAGGCAAGTAAAAAGTCTGACATAAACACCAAAGGCAAGAAAACAGAAGCTAGAATGAGCTAGACTGAAGAAAAAAATGCAGCTGCACTGGAGGATGCTACACAATCTAAAAACAGTTCATTTTTATGACTGAAAAGGTACTCACCTGACAAGGGTTGCTCCCATGACTGCAATTTCTGTGGACTGCAGTTTTTGTCATTAAAGTAGTAACTCCTTTCATCCTTGCATGGCAAACTAGAAGCAAAGTATCCGATGCTGGAGACCACATTAGGGTTTGCTGTAAGCTGCCAGCATTTATGGATTTGGAATAAGAACAGCTTGCAGACATGCAGTTTGTTGTTAATACTTTCATATTTAATAGCGTTTGAGTGATCTGTACTAGCAGAAGGCACCTCCTTTCCTAAATGTGTTCTACTTGCACTTTTCCTATCAATGATCAAACCACATGAACCACAAGATCATCAATGGTAAAGACAATTTACACAAGTACAATAAGACATTGCATTCATGAACGTACTTTGTACAGTTAAGAGGTATGTTTAATTTCCATAAGATGGCGCAGACCTGCATGTGTATGTGTAAGAGGACACAGTGACAGCCATTGCTCTATGTATTTGTATGTCACCTTATGCTCACATTTTGTTGACTCTGTCCTTGCACTCTTTCTCAGCAATGCATTGAGCAAAACAACACTTTTTAAGGGGGATCATTTCTATTTTGTAACAGTCCACACTCCTATGCATGCAAATTTGTGATAGTAATGCAAGCCCTTAATGCACACATCTGAACTTTGATTGTGGATGATGGAGAGGCCACTAATGTGCTTGCCTACTCTGCATATATCCTCTTCCAAATACATAGAAGCATAGGCCACAGGATTCCACTACATTTTTTTTGAATTGCATATGACCCTGGTATATGATTTAATATAGGCGCCAGCTTTACTCAATGCCGGCTTCATGAATGAACACCTCTCAAAGTATGCATAACTAAAAGAAACAAACATTTGAAAACAAAGTTCAGAATTGCCAGAAATTATGACTTTCTCAAAAGAATGGGAAATGGTGCTATGTTAAGTAAATATAATTTATTCTGAGGTAAAAGTATGCTTACTCTGGGGTGCAGATGACAATGCCTTCCACTTCTACATCACTGTTATTTTTCAAAAGCTACAATTTTTGAGGCATCACACTTTCTAATTGAAAAACATAGAAGACCATATAACTAAATTACCTTCTAACTGCTCAGATATGTAACATGTTTTTAAATATTTGTAAGTTGCCATTAGTGTACTGTAGTATGGTGCATTGGAATATTCATTCAGCAGTTAGTGCTGCGGTAGCATTGTCGCCTCACAGTTAGACGTTGCCCATTCGATCTCAGTTAGAGCATCTTCTGTGTAGCGACATGCGTGAATGGGCGTTCCTTCGTTGAAGGTTGTGTGTTAGGCCCGGCAAGCCAGTATGTAAAAATCTACTGCCAATCATTAGCGGACCGTAGTTCTGCTGTGACGACCCCTAACCGGGAAAAGCCGAAAGACACAAACAAACAAACAAGTTAACTAGCTAATACTGTGTTAATTAACATCATCAAGGGAGTATAGAAGGAGTTCAGGGTCCAAATGGAGAGATGATAAGTCAGTAAGCAAAGGAGAGTAGTATTGCTGAAATTGAATTCATCCTCAAGTTTTGGTGAGTACCTTCACGAGGTGGACCGTGTTTTTCACAAAATCTCACCAAGACAACACTGATACATAGACTGTATTTATATAGCATATATCAGGTCTGTATTAGAAGAACAAAGTTGCAGAACTTCGAATACCATATGGTTGACACCATATGATCAAAGTTCTGAAACTTCAAAAATGGGAAAAAAACAAAAACAACAAAGTAAGTGCTTTAAGCAGGGGGCAAGCCCCCCCTGCACCCCCACACCCCCTGCTACTTAAATAAACCAACTCTCAGATCGCACTGCAGCATAGGAAAGGAAAATCTTCCCTTTCCGCACCATTCTCCGTTAAAGTGCGATCTCAAAGTTGGTATATTTAAGTAGCGGGGGTGGGGGTGCAGGGAGGCTTGCCCCCTGCTTAAAGCACTTACTTTCGTTGGTTTGTTTTTTTTTTTCATTTTCGAATTCTCAGAACTTCGATCATATGGTGTCGACCATATGGTTTTCGAAGTTCTAAAACTTTGTTTATGTAATAAAGACCCCATATATCATGGACAGAAGTGGGTCAAAAATAAAAAAAAGATAGCTGAGTGCACAAGATCCAGGAAAAAAAGTGCCCAATCCTGGTAGGCACACTGATGTCAGGACCAGAAAAATGACAGTGTAGAATCCTCAAAATATGGACACATTCCTACAACGGGGCTAGACAAGGGCAAGGGGGAGGATGGTCCCCCCGTTGTAAAAGGAGAACTGTAAAAAGGGGAAGATTCTAAGTATGGCATAGACTGACTACAAAAAAGAATTTGACAGTATCCCACATTCACGGATAAAAGAGTGCTTAAAAATGTATAAGATACACCCTACATTGATCAACTACAACACAGCAACAGTGAAACAGTGGCGAACCAATTTGCAATTAAGCCATGATAAAGGACAAATTGTTATTCCAGGGATAAAAATTCAAAGGGGGATATTCCAGGGTGACTCCCTTTCACCTCTGCTATTCTGTATTTCTCCTTAACCCTTTAAGCTGTCTACTTAACAGATTAGGCCATGGCTATAATCTGGCTCCTAGAAAACAACAGTGTAAACACCGCACATCTTCTCTTTGTTGATGATTTAAAATTTTACAGCTCATCAGATGAGGAACTGAAAGTATAACTACAAGTAGTCAAAACTTTTTCAGATCATATAAGAATGTCATTTGATCTTAATAACTGTGCAAAAGCAACATTTAAAGCAAAAAACTGCAGCACCAAGAAAACATCAGTTTGGGACAAGAATGTGATATAAAAGAACTTGAGCAGGGGGGAGTCTATAAATATCTGGGAATTGATGAAGGATCAACAATAAAACATGAACAAATGTGAATAAAACTTAGTAAGGAATATTTTAGAAGACTTAAACTAATTCTGAAAACAGCATTGACATCTAGGAACAAAATTCAAGCTATAAACCAATTTGTTCTTCCTGTCTTTAACTTACAGTTTTGGAGTGACTGACTGGTCACAAAATGTGTTGGATAGATTAGACAGGAAAACAAGAAGGATGCTTCATACTCACTAAATGATTTATAAAAATTAATGCATACCAAGACTATATATTCCCCATTCCAAAGGAGGTATGGGCTGCCTTGAAACTGATTACATCTATAGAGCTGCAGTCGTGGGACTACACACATATCTGCTGACCTCACAAGACCCAAATGTAGTGAAAGTTTTGAAACAAGAGGAGAATAAATCAAAGATGACTTCCTTCCTTAGTCTAGCAGAAACATATCGGCATCAAGCAGGAATGGAAATCAAACCAAAAGTAGATAAAAAACACGTAGCAACTGAATATACTAAAAAACAAAAGAAAGAACATAAGGTGAAGGATCAGATGGGAAGGCAAGAAATGTGGAAGATGCATAAATATAGTTGCAAGTATAGAAAACTTCTGGAAGAACCTCATGTTAACCAGGCTCGAACACAGGAATGGTTAAGGAGATGTAAATTCAAAACTAAAGATGGAAGGTTAATATTGGTGACCCAAGATAGTAGGGTATGTACACGGTGGTTTACAAAGTCCATTGAACATGTGGTAGAAACAGAAAAATGTAGGTTTTGTAAAACAGAATTGGAAACAATTGCATAACTTGTGAGTGGTTGTGATATACTAATAGCAGAAGGACTGTATACTGAAAGGCATAATAATGTGGCAAGACTGTTGCACTGGGGATTGTGCAGACATTATGGTATTGAAGTAACTGAAAAACACTGGAAACATGAGCCACAAAGCATCGTAGAAAATTATGAAGTCTACATCACATGGGATCACTCATTCCCACAGTTCAAAAGACAGATGCGAGAAAAGCAGATATAGTGGTCCATGAAAAGAAGACAAAAGCATTAATGACTGCAATCACTACACAGTGACTACAGTGTCTTGCATACAGAGGGACACAAAGTCATAAAATATCAAGATTTGCAGGCAGAAATGAGAGCAATGTGGAAGAAAGATACCCAGACAGTTCCAATAGTAGTAGGAGCAACAGGTCTTATAAAAAATAATCTACAATCGTATTTAGATATGTTACGAATACATGTAACTCCATACGAATTGAAGAAGGTTTCATTACTGGGCACATTGCGGGTGCTGCAAAGAGCATTTTTGGCTGACAACAAAGATTGAAACAATACTAATTTCATGAATTTTAATTGTACTTTGACTTAGGAATGGGGTCCATTCCCGTCATGGTATTAGAAACCCAAATGGTTTGGAGAAATTAAAGAAGGAGTTTGCCTGAAAGCAGCAAACCAGGCAGTTAGTTCATCACCTGGAGGATCATTTAGAAAGAAGACCTTGGAAACATGGATAATTTTAAAGGAAGATCTTGGAAGCGTGCAATGGGACAGCCTAGTTGGGCCTAACCTATGGAAAGATCATGTGGATGTACTTCATTACAGATCTACACATTAAGCCAGGGAAAGGCTTATATCCTTCTACTCTCTTCTTTTCAAAAATAAAAATATGGGATAAAATAGCATCTAATCTAGAGGAGCTGATCACCTATCTGGTGAAAACAACTTAACATACTGCACATTGCTGTTTCGGATTACAAAGCCAAGTGTGCTGCTATTTGGGTTTTTGTTATTATTTTTGAAAATAAAACCTGTACCTTTTATATCTTCTCCCTCCAGGCTCTATTTGGACTTGAAATAAATGCATGCATACATATATATATATATATATATATATATATATATATATATATACATATATAGATATATATATCTATATATATATACATATATACATATATATATAGGTATTATACAATTCATCACTGTGCGTATTTCATCACTCCATGTATTTCATCACATGCTGAAGTGCTGATGTTTTTATCAGTGGTACACTTGGTTGAATTATGTAACGGTCGCAGTTCATCAGATCGATTGTTATATAATTCAGGGTTTTACCCCTTTCTATTGTGGGGAGTTTAAGTGTTGGTAATCAAAAATGTAACCTGTTGATTTAAATTTGTTCATAGGTATGTAATAGGCTATTGGCCCAAGGGCCTAAGTAAGCCTAACCAACAAGGTTCCCTGGCTTACGCCACCCAAGAAAGTTATTTTCCTCTGCCGAGCAGAGTCACAGAAGTGATCCCGAAGGTGTATTTCCTATTTCCCATCGACTTATCACAATTTTTCTTGAAGAGTGCTAATGAGGAACTTTGCTTGACATAGATTGGTAGCTTGTTCCAGAGTATGGGAAGTCTCTGGGATAGGAATCTATCCCTCCAGCATGTCCTGTTTATTGTGGTGACATGGATTAGGTCCCTAGAGCATGTAGCTCAGAGGGGATTGGGATTTCATTAGGTGTAGCATGTCCAACAGCTCTGGGTTTGACATAGCTTTATATGTTAGGCAGAGATCACCTCAGAGTAGGCGATATGCTACGGAGTAAAGCTGGAGTTTTTTGAGACGGTCAGTGTAGGGCATCTGTTTGAGGCCAGTAATCCTCTTTGTGAGGTACTTCTGTGGCCTTTCCAGCTCCTGCAAATGTCTTGTGAAGTACATTCCAAAAGGGGTATTGTACTCTATAATGGGTCTAATGAGTGTCGAGTAGAAGGGAACAATGACCTCTTTTTTCCTAGATGAGAACCCTTTTGTGATGAGGTGTGCCACATATAAGGATTCCCTGACTACTGTGGAGATGTGATTATCAAAGGAGAGACTACACTCCACCTGGGTCCCCAGGTCTCATCACACATTTGGCGTTAAGTAGACTGCAGCTTATGTGGTAGTTGATGGGTACAAAGCTTTTACCAAAGGAGATGACAATGCACTTTTTGGCATTGAGCTTGAGGCCATGGCTCTGACACCAGGCATCTGTCTCAGTGAGGCCCTTCTGTAGGATGTCCACATCATTTTGGGACTCAACTATGGCTCCTAGTTTGCAGTCATCTGCGAACTTCATTAACCAAAGGCCTTCTTTGTTAGCCTATACTTCAGAGAAGTAGATACCAAACAGGAGAGGTCTGTGGTACTCCACTTGTCACCGATTTGAAGTCAGATTTGGAGTCTGCAACTTTTACAGTGTGGGTTCTGTCAGTGAGCCAATTGGCAACCCATCTTTTGACGTAGGGATTTATACCTAGTTTAGTGAGTTTAGCTATAATTCCAGAATGGGGGATGGTGTTGAAAGCCTTGGTGAGGTCAAGATAGGCTGTGTGAACCACCTTACCCTCGTCTACAGCTTTGGTGACTGCCTCAAAGAAGTTGATCAGGTTCAGGAGGCATGATCTGCCTTTCACCAAACCTGAACTGGGTGGGGTCCAGAGTTTGGAAGTTATCAATGTCTTTGTTTATGAGTTCCATGATGATACATTTCATGGCCTTACAGACAAGTCTCGTCAGGCTAATAGGGCAATAGTTCCCGGGATCAGTGGTGGCTGGCCCTTTGTGGAGTGGGATAACTGTTGCTGTGCACCATTCAGTGGGCACAAAGCCTGATGTGAGACTATGATTGAACATGGTGCCTAGGTGGGGAGCCAGTTCTTTCTGAAGTTCATGTAAAACGCAGCCTGGGATGTTGTCCGGTCCCATGGATGCTGTGTTTTTGGCTTTAGAGAGTGCAGCTTTTACCTGCGTAGTTGTGATTTTTTGCTGATTATTTAGTTGGCAATAAATGTTAATCAACAATGACTTTGTTCAATGTTTTGTATTTTGAACATTCTCGTGAGCGATTATTCAGTATTTGTGTGTATCTATCTACCTCTCTCTCTCTCTATATATATATATATATATATATATATATATGTGTGTGTGTGTGTGTGTGTGTGTGTGTGTGTGTGTGTGTGTGTGTGTGTGTGTGTGTGTGTATGGTAGCACTCCATGTAGCTGAACGTTCTTAATACTGAACATCTGTAATGCTGACAGAAGTGACTAAATAAACATAGGATCGCTACATAGGAAAGCAGTCATAAAGAGCCAGATGGTACAAGCAGCCATGATGGTGACAGATGTGGATGAATTTAAGGAAGAATGTAATTTTATTGGAAGAATGTTTTTGAATAGGAATTACCCAAAAACGTTCATTGATAATATAACCCAAGAGGTGGTGGATAAAAGATTACAAGGTATATCTAAGCCTTTATTGAGATTTGATATAGATGAAGGAAACGAGTATGAGGGAGGGGAGACTGGTAATAATAATGAGTCCCCTCAGAACATGAATATGGTTTTGCAAGGTGGTTTAAGAGAGAAATTAAGTTTTATTACAACTTATACGAATGATAGTGAAAATATTTTTCAATTAATGTATAAAAATTGGTCTCTTATTACAGAAGACAAGGAATTGAGTAGTGTTTTGGGTAGTCGGCCTAATGTAGTATTATAAAAGGGATAATAATTTAAAAGATTGGTGTAATATTAATTCTCATCCTTTTATTAAGTCCAAAGGGAAAATGAGGACGTGTAATATGTGCAGTCAGTGTGTTAACATTCTTGAATGTGGTGAAATTACAATGGGTGGAATGGCTATTAGTATCCCAGGTTACTTTAATTGCAATACTAAGGGAGTTATATATGCGGCTAAGTGCTTAGATTGTTCTTACTATATAGGGAAAAACAAACGTAAAATTAAGCAACGTATATATGAGCATCTTTACGATGTTAGTAAATTGAAGAACACTAATGCACTTTATAAGCATACAGAGAAGAATCAGGGTCATAGGTTTGGTTTTCTAGTTCTGGAACAAGTTAAAGTAGGTCCCAGAGGAGGCCCATCGAAAATTGTATTATAGACCAGAGAATACTGGTGGCAAACTTATTTAAATGCTAGCAAATTTCCAGGGTTACATAAGACCATTTCCATTGCTAGTGTTTTAAAAATGAGGTCCTATAACAGATAAAATGTATGTATGATTTTTAAGTATGTAAATTATTTTAATGGGTTTATAACAGTCAGGTATTTAATTAATGTGATTTGGTATATATGGGAGTATATAATGATGTTTTATTGTCTGATGAAGGCTGGTGACACAGCCGAAAGTGCTTACCTTGGATTTTATTTCATTTTATTAAACTTGGATCGTGCTTGGAGCTGTTGGCTTGGTTTTTATTAGTTTAATTTGTATTTGGTTATAGGATCGCTACTGCCAGCATTAATTTGTGCGAGGTTGCGGAACAGTGTGGAGTGGGAATTTGCACCTTCTCTACTGGTGTGCAATCCTGGAGTTGAATATATAATTTGAAGAGAGTGCAGGGGGCACAAAAACATGCAAAAACATGAAGTCTATTTTCCCTCTGAGTTTCGATCCATTGGGATCAATGTTTTAATGTTAGACCTTTTGCTACTTCAGTAATTTAAAGTACATCCACACACACACACACACACACACACACACACACACACACACACACATATATATATATATATAGAGAGAGAGAGAGAGAAAGAGACAGGTGGCATTCATTTGATCAAAGAAAAAATTCCCATAGACAAGACAGGCATCCAACTTATGGTAACCCAATACACATTCCACGATAATCATGTTGGATTCCTTGATGACTAGTACCTATGGTTAACTAAACTGGGTGTCATTGTCAAACCCCCTCAGATATATGTATTGTTTAAAAAGGGAAAACAGCAGTTACCCACAATCTACAGTGAAGACACTCCCTACAAAAATGAAAAGGTAGTCAGATACCTGGGCACTTGAATTGATAGGTCCCTCTCCTTTGAGCACCACATGGTAACTGAAATCACAGACATGATTCAAAAAGCCATTGCTCCACTATTTTTAGCTCTAATCAGACCCATTATGGAACACAATGCTCCCTTTGAAATGTACCTCACTCAATCAGACCCATTACAGAACACAATCCCATTTGGGAAAAACAAAACACCCACAAATTACCACATAGGTGGCAGCTCCCTTAATACAGAAGAGGTAATAAGAGATCTGGGGACACAGGTAGATAGTAATCTCTCCTTTGACAATCATATTGCCAAAGTAGTTAGGAAATCCTTCTATGTGGCCCATCTAATTACTAAAGGGTTCGTATCTAGAAATAAAGAGGTTATAGTGCCCCTCTACTCATCACTCATTAGACCCATCATAGAGTACAATGCCCCATTTGGGATGTACCTCACAAGACACTTCCAACAGCTGGAAAGACCACAAAAGTACCTCACCAAGAGGATTACTGGCCTCAAACATATGTCCTATGCAGCCTGACTGAAAAACTCTGGCTGTACTCAGTGGCATATTGCTTACTCAGAGGTGATCTCTGCCTGACTTACAAAGCCATGTCCAACTCAGAATTGATGGGCATGCTCCACCTAAAGAAATCCAAGTCACTGCGAGCCACACCCTCTAATGAGCTAAACCTCGCCACAACAATAAATAGAACATGCTGTAGGGATAGATTCCTGTCACAGAGATTCCCCATGCTTTGGAACAAAATTCCAAATTACATCAGGCAGAGCCCCTCACTAACACTCTTCAAGAGAAACCTTGATGAGTGGATGGGTAACAGAAAATACATCCCTGGGATCACTTCATTGGCTCTGCTTGACAGAGGATCAGTTAATTAATCAATGGGGCAGTGAAAGCCGACACACTCTGGCTAGGCTTATAAATGCTGTCAGGCAGATAGCCTAGTACCTACCTATGAACCTATGAACAATGCTCCTTTTGAAATGTATCTCACTTAATCAGACCCATTACAGAACACAATGCTCCCTTTGAAACATATCTCACTCAATCAGACCCAATACAGAACACAATGCTCCCTTTGAAACATATCTCACTCAATCAGACGCATTACAAAACACGATACTCCCTTTGAAACGTATCTCACTCAATCAGACCCAATACAGAACACAATGCTCCCTTTAAAACGTATCTTACTCAATCAGACGCATTACAGAACACAATGCTCCCTTTGAAACATATCTCACTCAATCAGACCCATTACAGAACACAATGCTCCCTTTGGGATATGCCTCATGCAATCAGACCCATTATAGCACACAATGCTCCCTTTGCGATGTGCCTCACTCAGTCAGACCCATTACAGAACACAATGCTCCCTTTGAAACGTATCTCACTCAATCAGACCCATTACAGAACACAATGCTACCTTTGAAACATATCTCACTCACTCAGACCCATTGCAGAACACAATGCTACCTTTGAAACATATCTCACTCACTCAGACCCATTGCAGAACACAATGCTACATTTGAAACATACCTCACTCAATCAGACCCATTACAGAACACAATACTACCTTTGGGATGTACCTCACTCAATCAGGCCCATTACAGAACACAGTGCTCCCTTTGAAATGTACCTCACTCAGTAGGACCCATTATAGAACACAATGCTCCCTTTGGGATGTGCCTCAGTCAATCAGACTCATTATAGCACACAATGCTCCCTTTGAGATATACAGCACTGAACATATCATAAAACTTGAAAAGCCCCAGAGGTTCCTAACCAAAAAGATCTCTAGTTTAAGAACCTTCATTATCAGGAAAGGCCAGAAGCCCCAACCCTGTAATCTGTGTCTTACAGATGCCTAAGAGGTAATCAGTGTCTCATTTACCATGCCATTGGAGACTTGTAGTCCTTGACCACCTATATCTTAAGTAAGGCAAACAGCTCAACTAACAGTAGAACTAGAGACCTGAACCATTATCAGCAGATAAATAGAAAGTGATATAGAGAGAGGTAGATTTATCACCCAGAGTCTCCCCCTTCTCTGGACTTGACTTTGGCTGCAAGTTAAGCAGTTTGATTCAATATCTTCCTTCAAACTAAACCAGCTCTACTGGATAGATACTCTCAAATTTACTGTACGAGTAACTGGGCCTCTCCCTCTTTCAGAAAGGAAGTAATGCCAGAGGGAGGGTATTGCTAAGGTGCATATGGTTATTACACTAAAATAGCCTTTAATCTCCAATGAACAACTTGTTGAAGAACAGGAAGTATATCCCAACTGACTGCCATGCATAGCTTGGGTGTGATATTGCCTGCATAATTTTTTCTGTGTTTTCTGTATCATGGCAAATAGTTATGGATCAGGCACCATCCCTTTGCTAAGTTGCAATGTATTGTGCCCACCTATGCCTCAGTGTGGTACTACTGCTGCCTGTTTATCCCACAATTATCCATTGTACTGCCCAGCTGCTCCTCCTGTAGCTATGCTGGACATACCGTTCAACTGTCCACATTTTTGCAGAATGTCCAGACATTTGTCTTAAATTTTTGGTCTGTCCCCCTTACTCTGATTTTGAATCACTAAATAATGAGAGACATTTGAGTTTCAGACTTCATGTTCATCAGAAAATGCATGATAACACAAAACCTGTTAGTCTAGCAAATTTCTAGGTTTATAAGAATAATATTTAAAAATGTCTCTATTTTGGAGCCTCTGTCCCCCCATTATTTTTGGCTTTGCCTAGATTTCTTGTTCTAAGAGGTTGTGAGGTATGACGCTGGAGCCTACTGTTATGCTTTCCTGCTTCTGTGGCCATTTTCACAGTGCTGTGTTATGTAGCATGTTGAGCACAACAAAGATGTGGCTGCAGATCACTGATCAATATTGCAGTGGCCTAAACATCAAGGCAGAAGAAACATCTCTTCAATTAGCCAGTAACTTTTCTCCACCATGTTCCATGTTTCTGTTTCACAGTACTAAATAGATTCACATATAAGAAACTGAATATACACAAAAGGCTGCCATTCTGTCCTGATATATAATATTTTTGACCACTACTTTTTTTTTTTTTTTAGTTATTAACCTCTGACATCTTTCAAGCAAAGTTATATGTTTTCATAGGTTGGTACTAGGCTATCGGCCCTAGGGCCTATACAAGCCTAGCCATAACAATTCCCTGGATATTTCTTCCCACAATATTTACTTCCCTGGACCCCTGTCTAGCAGGGTGACTGACACGATCGCTGGGGTGAATTTCCCATCTCCCATCCAATCATCAAGGTTCCTTTTGAAGAGGGCCAAGGAGGCGCTCTGCTTGACATGTATGGGCAGTCTATTCCAGAGTATGGGGAGTCTCTGGGTCAGGAACCTATCCCTCCAGCATGTTTTGTTCATTGTGATGACAAGGTTTAGATCCCTGGAGCATGTGGCTCTGAGGGATTGGGATTTCTTTAAGTGGAGCATGTCCAGCAGCTCAGGGTTTGACATGGCCTTGTATGTTAAGCAGAGATCACCTCTGAGTAGACGATATGCCACAGAGTATAGCTGAAGTTTTTTTAGACGGTCAGCATATGGGATCTGCTTTAGGCCTGTGATTCTTTTAGTGAGGTATTTTTGTGGCCTTTCCAGCTGCTGCAGATGTCTTGTGAGGTACATACCAAACGGGGTGTTATACTCTATAATGGGTCTAATGAGGGATTAGTACAGTGAGACAATGACCTCCTTTTTTCTAGATGAAAAGCCCTTAGTGATGAGGTGTGCCACACAGAAGGATTTATTGACTGTTGTGGCAATATGGTTATCGAAGGTGAGACCACTGTCCACCTGTGTCCCTAAGTCTCTCATCACACTTTCGATGTTTAGTGTACAGCCACCTATGTGCTAATTAATGTGCACATGTTTTTTTTCCAAAGGGGATAACTATACATTTCTTGGCATTAAGCTTGAGCCCATGGCTCTGGCACCAGGCATCTGTTTCTGTAAGGCCCTTTTGTAGAATATCCACATCATTTGGGGATTCAATAATGGCTCCCAGTTTGCAGTAATCTGCAGACTTTGTTAGCCAGAGTCCCTTAGTGTTGGCCTGTACTTCAGAAAAGTAGATGCCAAACAAGAGTGGTCCCAAGACTGAACCCTGAGGTACTCCACTTGTCACTTGTCTGGAGCTGGATTTGGAGTCGGCTGGGTACTGTCAGTAAGCCAGTTGGCAACCCGTCGAGTGACATAGGGATTTATGCCCAGCTTAGTAAGTTTATCTATGATTCCAGAGTGGGGGATGGTGTTGAAGGCCTTGGCAAGGTCCAGATAGGCTGTGTGGACCACCTTACCCTCATCCACAGCTTTGGAGACTGATTCGAAGACATCAGTTAGGTTCAGGAGACAAGATCGGCCGTTCACAAACCCAAACTGGGTGGGGTCCAGTGTTTGAAGGTTGCCAATGTCTTTGCTTATAAGTGCCATGATAATGCATTCCATGCCCTTGCAGATCAGGCTCGTCAGACTGATGGGACAGTAGTTCCTGGGATCCAAGGTGGATCCCCCTTGTGGAGTGGGATAACTGTAGCTGTGCTCCACTCAGTGGGCACGAAGCCTGAGGTGATGCTATGATTAAACATGACACTTAGGTGAGGTGCCAGTTTATTTTGTAGTTCATGTAGTACACAGCCCGGGATCTCATCTGGTCCCATTGATGCTGTATTCTTAGCTTTGGAGAGTGCGGTTTCTACTTGTGTGGCCGTGATTACCAGAATTTGGCAATCTTTTGGTATTGAGATGGGCCCTTTAGGGGGTGAGGGGAGGGTGAAGTTGGCACTAAATCGATCTGCCAGGATATTAGCAATATCCTTGGGATCAGTATATTTAATGCCATTCTGTTGTAGCTCAGAGCAGATCTCAGCATTGCCATTTAGATTCTTGACATAACTATAGAATGCCTTGTGGTTGTCTTTGAAATCTTTGGCAATTTTATTTTCATAACTAGCTTTTGAGGATTT
Source organism: Protopterus annectens (assembly GCF_019279795.1). Lineage (NCBI taxonomy): Eukaryota > Metazoa > Chordata > Ceratodontiformes > Protopteridae > Protopterus > Protopterus annectens. The sequence goes on along the minus strand of NC_056737.1, from coordinate 149,564,498 downwards.
TATGAGGGATCTCAGCTTCTTACTGAGGCTGGTGAGGGAGTTTTTTGCATCCTGGGATTTTCCTTTTTTCTGCAATAGTTTCTTCCTTCTGTTGTATAGTTTGTTTATAACAGGGGACCACCAGATTGACTTCCTTTTTTTGGAGGAGAGCATCTTGGTTCTATTTGGGATGGCACAATTCATGCACAAGTGGATGTGCTCGTACAGTGCCTTAGTGTAGGATTCAGCAGTCGAATTTTCAGATCCCGTTTGTATGGGTGTCATGAAGTTTGTCACTTCTGACTTCAGTAGCATGAAGTTGGCTTTAGAGAAGTTTTTTATGGTGGTTTCCTTACTAGGGGGTGGGGGTGAGATGCCGATGTCAAGGGTGATTTGCTTATGGTCAGACCTGACCAATGAGGGGGCGACCACTGGTGTGGAGCATCTATCTCCCATGTTGGTAATGACCAGGTCTGGGATATTGGAGCCCCTGGTGGGACAATGGATTAGTTGATCCAGGGTGTTGGAATTTATAAATTCCAAGAACCATTGGGAAAAGGTGTTGGTACCCGAGTAGTTTTCCCAGTTAATGGCAGGATAGTTGAAATCACCAAGTATTAGGGTGTTTGGTTGTATCTTAATATTTTCCAGTATGTTTAGAAAGGTGTAGTGAGAATCTTGGGGTATGGTGGGGGATCTGTAGCAAGACACAATTTGGATTGCAGTCTTACCTAGTGTTAGTTGCACCTGGAGAATTTCAGATGCATTGTGTTGGGCAACTAGCCCGGAGGTGTGAATATCCTTGGTGACTATGGACACTCCTCCACCTTTAGTGTTTTGGTCTTGGTTTTGTGGCCAAAAAGTGTGGTAAGAGTTGTAGCTTGGTATTGCAGGGGTGTTCCCTGGAGCCTTGAACCAGGTCACAGTTACTGCACAGATATCGATGTTCTCCATTTTTAGGAGTGCCTCAAGAGAGTGCATTTTGTGGCTTAGACTTCGAGCATTGAGTAGCATTACCTTCAGATTTTGCATGCTTGTATCTGTTACAGTGTTGGTTTTGTCCTTTTGACCTTGCCTAGAAAAAGGCACTATAGGGGTGGCAAGAGCTTTAGCCAGTAACCTGAATCCCAGGGGTTACAGGTGCAGACCATCTCTGGCAAAGCATCGTGGTTTGTCAATCATGTCTTCCCAGGCAGACAGATACAGGATTCCCCTTTGTATGACACCAGAAGCTTAGCCAATTGTTGAAGTCAATCATTTTTCCCTTATACTGTGGTATCATTCTAGGCAAAGGAAGGATGCTACTGAGGGCTAGGGTCATACCTGCCTGGGCCACATGATCCGAGAGCTCTTCCATGTCCCTTTTCATGTAGTCCAGGGAGGTACATCTCAAGTCATTCACTCCAACATGGACAATGACAAAGTCATATTTGCACTTGTTATGGACTGACTTGAGTGCATGTGTCATGTGGTGGATCCTGGCACCCGACAGGCAGCTGACTGTAATTTTCTCCGTGTTCAGCCTGGTGAGTGTTGGGTACATTATCTTGCCTTAGGGGCTGTTGTTGGGTGGCACATTGGTGTTGTGAGCTATGTGTCACTTTGGTTGGGACTGGTGTTTGTTTGTGTTTCAGTTTCGGAGATCCTTGTTGCTTGGGCAGGTTAATGTTAAGGGCCTCCGCATATGTGGGTTTAGTGTTGCTATGTGTGGGTGTTGATGGTATGGGTTTTGAAGGGCTATGAGTTGCTTTTGGTGTAGTGCAGGTGTTAACCTTCTCCTCTTAACTGTCTAGCACAATCTTGGCCCGAGAGAGCTTTGCTACCAGTTTGGCTATGTAAGTGCATCTCTCGCGGGTTGTAGTGTTGGGTGGTAGGAGGAGAGGGTTGTCTGTGTACATGAGGCAGTTGTCGCATTGCCCCAGTATGCCCAGATTCACCAGGTGGACAGGAGAAATCACCGGAAGCTGACCCTTGGACTGTTTAGGTGCTTTTTTTGTAAAGTACAAGAGCTGTTTTCCCCTACCTTTGCAAGGTACTTTGCAATTATAGGCTATTTAGTGCCTATGATTAATTTCTCCTTATTGACAAGGAGAGTTGAGTGCTTGTATCAGTTTCAGGCTTCCTAGTGCTTTTCAGCAGGTTCTAGAGCAAATGCTAGTCACAGGGGTTCAGATTTTAGTGCTACTAATGAGAAACCAGCTAGTTCTAAGGGAAAATTTGAAGAGCAGACTTTCTGGCACCTGGAATAGCTTAATTGCAGCCCCGCAGTGCTGCACAATGAGAAAAATGCGCAAACACACATGTTTTTAAGCCAGAAAGTTGAAAGGGATAGAAATCAGCCCAAAAAGACTAATAAAATTGCAATTTCAGAGCTGGAAACCACTCCTCTAGTGTTAGACAGGAAGTACAATGCTCACCACTCCCACTGGTAAGCAGTAGGACTTCCCTCTACCACAGCAAGGTCTGGGTAGCTCTGAACACAGAAAATAAAGTCCTGAGACAAGCAAAGCCTGGGATCTGGACTATACTAGCTAGGAAAGGCGGGAAACGAGCAAACAAGATAGTATTTATTTATTTATTTTTTGTTAAAACAGGCTAAGCAATGCAATAATACAGTAAATAAACACAGAAAAGACTAAAACACTTGAGTGTGTAGTCCTAAACAGTAAATGCAATTAAAACTCTACAAAATTAGCAACTTAAAACTTTTTAAATGAAGCAAGGCAAGTGCACAACTGAAAAACGATTTAAGTGGCAGTAATACAGCAGCAGTGAGAACCAATACTAAATCTATTAGCCTACACTCCAGACAGTAAACACTACAGAAATCTTTATGATAGCAGTGAGCCACAAAATGAAAGTTTTTAAATAGATAAAGGAGCAAAGAGACTCTACAGAATGCTTTTAACTGCAAACAAATCAGTTACCCATGCAGATTCGTTAATAGCAATAAAATACAGTAAAAAGTATGCAGCAGGCAATAAAAAATGATAAATATAAATTGCTAGAAGCAATAATCGGTATAAATAAACCAAAAAAAAAACAGGATACTTATATATCTCAGATCAGAGTTGTAGTCAACGCCCCTCCTCCGCTCTGCTCAGTGTGTACAGACCTTGACAAATACATGCAAAAAGAGGCATTACATTCAATAAAAGGTCCGATAAGATAAGGGAATTTGGACTTCTTCGGATGTAGAAGAGATTCCTTTGGAAATGAGATGAGCCTGACAGAAAGCTTTATATGAACTACTGTGGAGACATGATGGCCAAACCATAAGGAATTCTCCAACAGAGTGCCTAGATGTCTTACAACAGTGCCTGATTGAGGATGTGTTGCCAATATGATATGGAAAATGCTTGTTTACCAAAATGAACTACTATATTTTTTTACAGTTAATTTGAGACCATCGTCCTTGCACCAGTTGTTACATGGTCTAATCCATGATGGAGCAATTGTGAGCCAGTGGAAGACTGAATAAAAAAAAAAAACAATTTACATTCATCTGCAAGGTAACCATAGGCTAGAAGTGCTGGCCTGGAGGTCTGAGAAATGGAAGCCAAATAGGAGATGGCACAACACTGAGTCTTGTGGTATACCACAGGTAACATCTTTTGCTTTCAGAAACATCATTGGTTGTGCTATCAACCACACAACATAAAGATTTATATTCAGATTTACATACTTGTCAATAATGCCTGCATGGGAAATAATGTCAAAGCCCTTGGTTAGGTCCAGATAGAAATAATGTCAAAAGCCTTCGCCAGGTCCAGTTATCCTCTGTATACTGTATAATCACAATCCACTGCTTTGGCAACTTTTTCAAAGGAAGTACCGAGGTTAATGAGGCAGGGCCTTCCTTTGACAAAGCCAGATGTATAAGGGTCCAGGGTTAAAAGATTTTCAATGTCCATTGTAATGATGTCTGCGATAACAGACCTTACAAATGAGGCTAGTGAGACTAACAGGTGTACAATTACCAGGGTTTGTTGTGCCACCAGTGTGTAGCAGCATTGCAATGACTGTAGGCTTCGGGACTATAAGTAGTAGAGGGGCTTTGATTGAAGAGGTTAAGTAGGAGCTCAGGTAGGCCATATTTGTCATTGATAATAAGGCAACAGAGAATATTGTCTGGCTTTATGGAAGACGTTTAGTTAGCTTTTGTGAGAGCTAACTGGACTTGATTCTTAATAAAGGGGTGGCTGTGACTGGAGAATATGTAGAACACTGATAACTGTATATGTAGAAAAAAATCCACTAAATTTGACCCTTAAGATATTAGATATTTTGTTTGGGTCAGAGTGGACACTGTTATTATGCACTACCTCCAAACATTGTCGGATGTCAGTTCTTAACTTCCTGACATAGTTGAAGAAAGGTTTGTAGTTATTTTCATTTTTAGTGGCTGTTTTAAAGTTATATTCAGCTTTGAGCTACCTAATGATTCCCTTGAGCTCTTTAATTGTTTGTTCAAGTGTTCTCTTAGTGTAAGTAGAATGAGACCTCTTACAAGCATTAAATCATTTCTTCTTTTGTTATACAATTTATTTATATAGGTATTCCACCGCAGGAGGTTGTTTTTAAATGTGTCAGTATATATGGTGCAGATAGTGACAACCTTTTCAATACAGCTATTTAAATGGGAGCAGAGGTCAGAGGCATAGACAGCAGTTTTAGCAATAAGATGCATCGGAGTGGCTTTACAGTAAAATGTATTTAGTTCGGCAAATAACTGAAGAAGGTTAACTTTTGAGAAGCCCCTAAACACAGAGGCATTTGTAGGGAACTTGCCACCAGTTTTAAAGTAAAAGATCACTGATGTATGGTCTTATTTAACAAGGGAAGATGATACATATGGAGTTGTGCAAAAAGCGGCCATATTTGGGAGGGTGAGAGCAGAGGGGGTATTGTTAACCCAAGTAGGATGGTTAACTAACTATACAAGGGCATTAACATTTATAACATCAAGGAAGTGCTGGGCATGCTGACCACTGGCACTGGAAGTTAACCAGTTTATTGATGGATAGTTGATGTCCCCCAGCAGAAAGGTGTTGGGTTTAATGGGGATTTCTGCTAAGCTGTTAAGGTATCTGTCATAGCACCATAGGATCATAGGAGGTTACTAGACTAATGGCCCTGGACCCTTACAAGCTTAGCCAAGAGTTTATCCCCAAAAAGAAACCTCAGTCAGCACGGGTTGCCCCTGTCAATGAGGGACACAGGCGGAACCCCTGGGACAAATTTATGGTTTCCCATCCACTTATCAAGGTTGCGCTTGAAGAGGGTCAACGAGGTGATCTATTTGACATATATGGGAAGTCTATTCCAGAGACAGGGCAGCCTCTGGGAGACAAACCTGTCTCTCCAGCAGGTTTTGCTGATGTTACATATTAGATTCAGGCCTTTAGAGCAGGTAATGTGTGAAGAGTTAGACTTACAGATATGGAGCATCTCTAGTAGGGCAGGGTCCGAGATTGTCTTGTAGGTGAGACACAGATCACCCCTGAGCAATCTGCACGATACCGAATAGAGTGATAGTGATTTGAGCCTGTCCACATAGGACAGGTGTTGGTGGCCATGGATTCTCTTTTTGAGGTATTTCAGTGGCCTTTCCAGTTGGTGCAGATGTTTGGAGAGGTACATACCAAATGGGTATGCTCAAAAGGTTACAGTTAGCTATAAAGTGGTAATTAATCTTGTTTAGGGTGACATGGGTATTGAAGAGTTTAAATTTGGTGTCTTGCAGAATCTGTTGTGAGGTAATGATATATCTGACAAATATTGATACTTACCCACAATTGCTAGTCAGTTTAAAGACATCCAAGGAATAGAGGGAGTGCTTTCTTTGTTTTTAAACCATGCCTCTGTAACTACACGTATACAGATGTGTTTGATTTGCAGGCGATCTTTAAATGCAGACATGTTAAATTCAAATTAGAACTTACTAGGCTGTAATGTCCAGTAGATGGACTCTGCCTAAGAATGCATTATGGGGCAACAAAAGCTTTAGCAAAAATGTGAAAGCCATGATAGGAGAGGTGCAGACCACTCCAGCCAAAAGCCAGAAGGCTTACCAGCCATCTCTTCCCAAGTTGACACATAATGAGTCTCCCTAGAATGACACCAGTAAATGAGCCAGTTAGTATAACCAATTATCTTGTCTTTGAATCTCAGCATCATTCTGGATAATGGCAAATTACCACTCAAAACCAGTGTGTTTTCTGCCTCGGACACAAAATACAACTCAAAACCAGTGCCTTTTTTGCCTCAGACATATGCATAATAAAGTCAATAGTATCTTTTGACACATCACTTGGGATAGACATTGTAAGATCTTTCATCTCTCCTACATGGCCTGCTATCATGTCATAATCATATCTGTGAGGATGGGGGCTTCTTAGAGCCCTTATTATGACTTTGATCCTGGATCTGGAACGATAGCTGTCACCCTATTCTTATGCAGCCTGGTGAGGTAGGTGTCATTATGCCTGACAATAGATTAACCAATTACTGGTAAAAGAGCTACCAATAACTAAATCAATACTGTCTAGATTCTGTCTCAGTGGGCCTTCAGGGATTGGAGCTTGCACTTTTATGACTCTTAGCGGATGTGTACTGACTATGGGTATGCAGAATGAACTAATGCTGAGGTCTTTTAGTACTAAGTCTTGGAGGCTTTGGCAGTGTTCTGTTATCTTTTCCATGCTAACTGTATATATTGGTTCCTGTACCAGCCTATAAGGGTACCTTCCGGTTAGATGACCCTGTTGAAAGTCCCTCAGCATACATTACTAGTACATGTCAAATGCATGCCACATGTTTGAATCATGGGAACTGCCTCCGTGGCACACTGATACATTACAGACAAATTCCTGGACATTGCGCATCACCTGTTAAAGAGCCAGGAAGCCATTCTTACTGAAGTATTTGGCACGCTTTAGAACAGATGGGACCTTTCTGGTAATGTGTGCAATCAATGGCACCAGGGAACAACTCACAGACATTGTCTATAGTATAAAACCCTTTGACAGTGGTGTTTCTCTTCTCTTCAGTCCATTGAAAACATATGCTCCTCCATATGCTGTACATGATGTGTGCTCCATGTAGAGCATCCAAGCCTAATTTTGAGCACACATGTTCAGACAGGATGGTGTGCACTTGTCAAGATCAGGGAAGATAATTTTTGCACCAGATATTTTGCAATATTTGACAAACATAAGCCAGGATTTTTAAGAGGTTGAAAATTTAACAGTTCAAAGATGGCAATATTTGATGCATCTCCAATGGTTCTTAATGCTAGGAGCATTAATAATAAAGTTTTTTTATTGCAAAATTTGCTACATTCCCACGACTTATGTTATTGTTTGTGAAACATAGTTAAATAACAATGACTGGAAAGTAGTTATGTCAGGGTATAAATCATTTTACTGTAGCAGAAATTCTAACAAAAAACAGCTGGAGATGTTACACTAGACATTAAAGATAGTTATGAGACCTGTGATTACATGTTCGATGATAACACCAATAGTATAGTCTGTGTAACTGTGGCAATAAAGACACCCCTGGAACATATAACAATTGTTGAAATGCATAGACTACAAAAGTCAAGTGTTGAAGACCCAGAGGAATTCATACATTTCTTGTATGAAACACAGGAGGGATACCTCAGAATCTCATTTCTACATCAATAAGCAGTTATTTGCATACACTGCATATTACACTATGTTTGACCTGGTACGATAACTATTCATGTGCCTCTAAATCACCTGTGCAGTTCCACCACCTCTGCTCTATTGCCCAGCTGCCTATAACTCCCAGCTTCAGTGTCTAAAATTAAAAAAAAAAATGATTAAATGCAGAAAAAGTAAAACTTCAGAAACAGTTATGTTAACTTTCCATAATTCTTGGAGCATTCTGACACAGTAAAATTGAAGGAAAAACGTTGCAAATTCCTCTAATTTTAAATCAGTAATATACAAATGTTTACTCATTTATGTTTTAATTTTCACTAGCAAAACTAAGAAATGTGATCTGTACTGCTATTTGTAGCTTCTGTCCAGCTTTAATGATATTCACTGATGAAGCACTTTCTACACTTTTATATTGCTGAAATGGTGACTTGTATTTTAGTGATACAGCCAGGCATCTGCAGAGATTCTCAGCACTAGCTTAACACTAAAGTTTTATATTAAATGCTATATGCTAAACCATACTCAGAAGTGTTAAATGTTATCTCCCTGAGTCTAGAATTGACTTTTACCTCACAGCTTCCTATGTATGCCTCTATCTGAAGGTCTGACTAAAAAAATATGGACAACACTTCCCAGAAAGCAGAGGGTTTGTTGTGTAATATTACTTCCTTTAGGACTTTAGAGTCTGAGCCAGAATATGAGGTTACTTTGGGATTCACTACTGCATGCTGAAAGCCAAAATCCAAAAGGGAACCACAGAAACTATAGCACAGAGAATGTGTGTTCATAGGTTGGTACTAGGCTATCAGCCCTAGGGTCTATACAAGCCTAGCCATAACAATTCCCTGACTATTTCTTCCCACAATATTTACTTCCCTGGACCCCTGTCTAGCAGGGCGACTAATGTGATCCCCAGGGTGAATTTCCTTACTCCCATCCAATCATCAAGGTTCCTTTTGAAGAGGGACAAAGAGGTGCTCTGCTTGACATGTATGGGCAGTCTATTCCAGAGTCTGGGAGTCTCTGCAACAGGAACCTATCCCTCCAGCATGCTTTTTTCATTGTGATGACAAGGTTTAGATCCCTGGAGTGTGTGGCTCTGAGGGATTGGGATTTCTTTATGTGTAGCATGTCCAACAGCTCTGGGTTTGACATGGCCTTGTATGTTAAGCAGAGATCGCCTCTGAATAGACGATATGTGACAAAGTATAGCTGCAGTTTTCTTAGATGGTCAGCATAGGGCATCTGCTTTAGGCCTGTGATTCTTTTAGTGAGGTATTTCTGTGGCCTTTCCAGTTGTTGCAGATGTCTTGAGAGGTACATACCAAATGGGTGCTATATTCTATAATGGGTCTAATGAGGGATGAGTACAGTGGGACAATGACCTCCTTCCCTTAGTGATGAGGTGTGCCATATAAAAGGATTTCCTGACTGTTGTAGCGATGTGGTTATCGAAGGTGAGACCACTGTCCACCTGTGTCCCTAAGTCTCTTATCGCACATTCGGTGTTTAGTGTAGTGCCACCTATGCGGTAATTCACAGGTACATGTTTTTTCCCAAAGGGGATAACTATACATTTCTTGGCACTGAGCTTGAGCCCATGGCTCTGGAACCAAGCATCTGTTTCTGTAAGGCCCTTTTGTAGAATATCCACATCATTTGGGAATTCAATAATGGCTCCCAGTTTGCAGTCATCTGCAAACTTTGTTAGCCAGAGTCCCTTAGTGTTGGCCTGCACTTCAGAGAAGTAGATGCCAAACAAGACTGGTCGCAGGACTGAACCCTGAGGTACTCCACTTGTCACTTGTCTGGAGCTGGATTTGGAGTCAGCTACTTTTACAGTATAGGTTTTGTCAGTAAGCCAGTTGGCAACCCATCGAGTGATGTAAGGATTAATGCCCAGCTTAGTAAGTTTATCTATGATTCCAGAGTGGGGGAGGTCCAGATAGGCTGTGTGGACCACATTACCCTCGTCCACAGCTCTGGAGACTGATTCGAAAAAGTCATTCAGGTTCAGGAACCCAAACTGGGTGGGGTCCAGTGTTTGAAAGTTGCCAATGTCTTTGTTTATAAGTTCCATGATAATACGTTCCATGGCCTTGCAGATCAGGCTCAATAGACTGATGGGACGGTAGTTCCCAGGATCTAAGGTGGATCCCCTCTTGTGGAATGCGATAACTGTAGCTGTGCATCACTCAGTGGGCACGAAGCCTGAGGTGAGGCTATGATTAAACATGACACTTAGGTGAAGTACCAGTTAATTTTGTAGTTCATGTAGTACACAGCCCGGGATGTCATCTGGTCCCATGGATGCTGTATTCTTAGCTTTGGAGAGTACATTTTTTACCTGTGTGGTCATTATTACTGGAATTTGGCTATCCTTCGGTATTGAGATGTGCCCTTTAGGGGGTGAGAGGGGGGTGAAGTTGGCACTGAATCGATCTGCCAGGATATTGGCAATATCCTTGGGATCAGTATTTTTAATGCCATTCTGTTGTAGCTCAAAGCAGATTTGAGCATTGCCATTTAGATTCTTGACATAGCTATAGAATGCCTTGTGGTTGTCTTTGGAATGCCTTGTGTTTGTATTTGGAATCTTTGGTAATTGTTTTACGAAACAAACACACAAAGAAGCTTTCATAAACAGATACACAGACACAGTCATGCTCCCACACACACACACACACACACAAATGTACATCTGCGCATGCACACAAACACACACACACACACATGTACACACACACACACACACACACACACACACACACACACACACACACACAAATGTGCATGTGCATGAATGCACAATACCACATAAATATATTACATAAACCTATGCAGAAACAAAATGCACACATACACAAATGTACGTGTGTGTGCACTCTCACACACAAAAATGCACAAGTACATATACACACAGACACACACATGCACAGATGTGCACACAAGTATGTGCACTCACACAACTACACAAAAACTCCCAGCTTCAAATCATATATTTACTTTTAGGTTAAATACCTCAAAATAGTTTAATTAAAGGTAAGGAAAAATACTTGTACTGATAAAATCCCTTCGCTTTTCCATGTGGCAATGAATTGAGCAAAATATAAACTGATGTTGTCAGCTTTGGCAGCATGGCATCCAAGCAGTCAAGCATCAGGAAACTAAATGATTCCCAAAACAGACCATAATGGCATCTTCATGTTAGACTGCATAGTAAGCTGAAAGAGTAAATGAGTACATACATGCACTAGGTTGTAAGTGCAAACCTCTCAACTGTCCTTCATTATGAGCAAAGTTCCTCACTTTAATAATGAAAAAGTCTACTTTCCACACATTTCTACACTTAAAGAATCTGTGACTCATTCATTGTTAAAAATTGTTTTAACTACTCTCCATAGTAAATTATACTGGACCGTACTAATCAAAACAACTTTTTATAAGTATAAAGTATAATATTTGATCCCCTATGAACTTCCTATTTGAAGTTGTTTGTAAGCTGTTAATAGATATTTCAGTTAGTAGGTATTCTACACTTTTGCCCATTCATTCCGCATTATAAAAGGTAGCATCCCACATTCTGGAGACAGATGGATGAAGCTATGCGTAAGTGGAAGGCTGAGCCAGTCTAAAATGACAGACACACCTTCAATGTACAATATCTTCAGATATATAGTGTTTGCTTTACAGTACTTAATGTTGAAGGGTTCAGACAACTGTCTGTGTGAGGGTGTTTTTGGGTGGTGTTGATGCATCATGGGACAGGCTTATGTTAACTAGAGGACAGCTTGGATAAAGCGTTTCAGTTCAATTAAGTGCTGGATCAAGCTGTTTTGCTAAAATATACAAGTCACCTTCCACCTCATCTGTTTTAGCTTCATAGTGCGTGAATGGGTGTGCCTTATTTGAAGGTTGGGCGTCGGGCTGGCACGTCGGCACCGTAAAAATCCACTGCCAATCATTAGCGGACTGGAGTTCCACTGTGGCGACCCCTAACCGGGAAAAGCTGAAAGACATTAGTTATGTTTTCAGGTAACGACTGGGCAAATTAAAGCCTAGCCAATTGCTCTTTCAAAAGTGTGAATCAAACCCTGTACCTTGTGTTTGTGAAGTAAATAGATTAACCATTATGCCAAATTTAATTTATTTTGGAATTCGGATCCATGAACAGAGGTAGGAAGATTTAAATTTAGATTTCTTTAAAATTCACTAACTGCTGTCTTGAAGACTGAGTGATTTTAAAATTGAATTCAGTCTGTAGACCATTTTTATTTCTGACACATACACTGAGATTCAGAAACATTTAGAGCATTGTGGTAAGTGAATTTGCACAATGACCAGACATAACTAAGGAGGGGGCAATTCAGAGACAAATGCATTGTGACTGTGCTAGGCCATTAAGTACAGCACCCAACATACAATGAAATTACAGTATAATGATACAGAAATGAGCAACGTTGTTTAAATAAGAGGCACGGTGAATGCAAATGAGGTAAACAATATGGTGGTGTGATTCAGAAGTACATAAATTTCACCTGAAAAGAGGCAATCATCATCAGCTGTGGACTATAGAAAGAACCTGTAGTTACAGGTGAAGGCAAATCCAAAATCATGTAGGCTAACCACATCTTTAGTGGATACTTATATTTAAGATGCTGTCCTTGTAGCAGGTAGCCATGGAGAGGCATGCCATCTCTTAACAGCCAGTGTACAGAGCAGTATGCCATTATCCATGGTTCCTCTGAGTCTGCCATCTGTGTCTAACATACCACATCCTCCATAACACAGAAACAGTGGACTGCTATCATATAGACAGAAGCACCATACAGGATCTGGTTGAAATGTGTCACCATTGTATGCAGGCTTGTGCGTTGTGTGGAACACTGTTCCGTGTGAATACCAAGGTTTGCACAGCTTTAAGAATCTTGGCTAGAGGGTCCGTGCAATCACCAAGGTTACTCCAGCAGTCTTCTGATGGCTTGCTGTAGCATGTGGATAATCATATGCCCCCTTTGGTATGTACCTGTCAAAACACCTGACACAACTCAAGTGACCACAATGCTTTCTCACTAAGAAAATCAAGGGCCTAAATCACAAAAGCTACACTGATGATCTCAAAACCCTGTGCCCCCCCCCCCATTAAGTATCTTACAGGCTACTGAGAGGTGATCCTTTGCCTCACTTACAGACCCTCTATTGACCCCATCCTTTCTGATCTACTACACATACACAAGTCCAATGGTGGTACAAATGCCCGCTGAACAGATTTTAATCTTTTCTGCAGCTTTAATAGAATGTGTTGGTGGGATAGACATGTCTAATTGAGAATACTAGTTCTCTGGAATCATCTTCCCTTCCATGTAAAGCAAAGTACACATTTATTCTATTCAAGTGTAATCTGGATGGGTAACTGGGAAACCATAAGTTCACTAGTCGACTGGTGCCCTTGTCCCTTATGTACATGGTTAACATGTAATGTCCACCTGCCCCTGGGTTATTCATATTCATAATACAAAGGGCTTTGGAATAATTGTAGTAAAATACTAGAGCTTGAAACTTATGGGGAATGCAAGGCAAGGCTTCTGAAGATCCTCAGAGATCATTAGCCTATTAAGTACCTATTAACCTATATTGGTCCACACATGTCATACAGGAAGGAAACACCACCATGCAATTATTTTATTGTGTAGACCATTTCCTTGAGGAGCCAGGAGCCATTGACTGCACCCTCATTACAATAAACGTCCTACCTGGGGAACAGAGAACAATATATCACCCCTAAGGAGTTCCATTCCACCAAATATCTGCAATGCACAGGCTATAATAAACAAATGTATCAGCAGGTCACCCAGACAGTGCCCATGACTCACACATCTGGCACATGTAACTAATATTATTGATTTACTTGAGGTAGTTTTCTACAGGGCCATATTATTAGTAATACCATATATGCCCTGGAGCCATAACCAATAAAAACAAATAAGAAACTTACAGACCATGGAAGAAAATGCTTACAATGTTGCTGCTCTACCATAAACCTGAATTATTGTTGAATGTATGTGTCTGTGTTCAAAATTCTTAAGACCCACTTCCACTGTCTAGATGTCTCCAGTAGTACCCTATGGTAAGATTCTGAATTATTCAGTAAAATATTTGTTGTGTATGCAATATTACACATGTTGCTATGCAAATGGTTACAGCAGGTGAGGGACATTCAGAAGGAGAAAAGTCCATAATCAGTAATGCAGTGGGGTGTCTTCAGAGGAGCCTGTTACAAGGGGTAAGTACATGAGGTGGATATGGATGCAATATGCCATGGCACTAGCTAAGGGGCAACAGCAGGTTAATAACTAGGGGTCAAGCTAAACATAGTATATAACACTAACAATGATGTATGTAGTAATACAACAGGTTATGCTAAAGTCATCAGACACAGGCTACCCAGTAGCAGGGTAATGAATGAAGTCCATAGTTGTCATCATATGCACAGGTAGGGAGAGCAACAGTGACAGTGGGGGGGTTAGTTAATGTTCTGTGAGGCTGTGTGTTTCATGGGTGGTTGAGTGTGAGGGAGCTAGGGGGACTGGTTAGGGTGAGGGTGGAGTATCTAATGAAGTGTGATTGGCCAGAAGTGGGTGTGTGCAACTATACATGGATGCAGCTCCAGCAGAAGATACAGTATAGTGCTGGAGTCTGATGGACAGGTCTAGAGCACCCACAAAAAATCTATTTACCAACCATATATGTCAACATTCAGAGAGGTACTCTCTCCTGTGAAGATCTCAAGCATGATCCAGAGCATGTACCAAGGATGGAGTACCCACTGAGTTTGAATAGAGAGATGTACAATGGGTCATTCCAGCATGAAAACTCCATCCACATCTGCATCCATGGCATCTGTGAGTGACCTCTACCATGGAGGTATAGAGATGGTTGTGCTATGGGACCTATACTGTGCCCACCCCCTTCTCATGGTGGGCTTCACTACCAGAAGTGGAACTGGTCTGACCATGTGAAGGGCAGTGGCTGTAATGGCTGATCACACAACAGCATCTGCAGCATACAGAATCCATATCTCGGCTTTCCATTAAGCTACATAAGTAGGCCAGGCCTTCTCCTAGGTCATCGTGCAGACTACATACCATCCCAAGCAGCTCAACTATGGCTGCATTGGTCTCTGCCTAGTTCTATATAAAAGTCCTGCACAAATGCAGATTAATGGCCATAAAGACAATCAAATCAAGAAGGGAGCAGTACCCATGTCCCCTCCAGTGGGTATGTCATAACATGTGTGACAAACTGCACTACCTGCCCAATTCATGACAATATAGTTAACAAGCATGGCTTCTTGTTGTTGCAGACATACCAGTACTACAGCCAGTAGCATTGATAAAAACAAGTTCATTGACCCCTGCTGCTATTCTTATGCTTAATAGAGCTGATTGAGACCATAGATAACACTGCTCTGGAGAAGAGAGTGCTCTATGTGCTTGCATTTCTGACATATCCTGTTCAACTGTGGCATCCTGGGGTTGAAAGGTGGGCTGCACTGGCATAGAAGCTGTGTCTTTGGATGGGGCAGGACATATGGCTGTCACATTACCCATGTCTACAACTGCCACCATAAATGCCCTGACTGTGCCAGGATTTGGCCCCACTCATCATCGTTAGCCCTGTGCAGTTCTCCAGTATCAGACATGTCTACATCCATGGTGAAGGAAGGAACTTGACATAATAGTACCTGTGAAAACACATAAGGAAACCCTAATATATATGAATACATCCTTCACTACCACCCACAGTCTAGTGTAAGTAAACCTCTAAAACAGAGAGCAAACAGAATCTAACGTTAACGTACCATGAAAGGAATGATGCTGTAGCTGTAGTCAAGGGCATAGCTGACTCAACCAGTTACCTGTGCTGTTCCGACAAACTAGGCCTCACCCCCACAGCTCTTCAAGTGAAGAGCAAAAACAGGGCTTCTGCAAAACTGCAGGAAAGCCAATTAGCTTCCTGCAAACATTATCTAATCTGCGCCCACCCTTCCCAGCTCTTCAGCTGAAGAGCAATAAAAAAGTCCAGATACCTTGGGGGTCCTGAAATGCAGGAGCCAATCAGGTTATGGCTAGGCACCTGACCCACCTTCCTTGCATTTTAATTAAAAAAAAAGAAAGAAATATTTTTTTCTTTTAAACTGCAGCCACATTTACTACAGTTTATACCCTGAATGGAGCACTACAGTGGTAGTCAAGTAGTTTATACCCCACACAGAGCACTAAAGCACTCAAGTTTGACCACAAATATAATACAGGCTTTTAAAAGCCAGTATTGCATTAAGGAGCGATAGGGACTGATCAATCGAGCCAATCCAACTTGTTGTGCACAGGGCAGCTGCCCCTTTCACTCCACCTTAGCTATGCTACTGGTTGTAGTCCTGTTATGCCTGCAACAACAAAGAATCCATGCTTGTTAACTGTATGGCCATAAGTAGGGCAGGTAGTGTAGTTTGTGAAACATGTTATGACATACCCAGCTGAAGTGTCACCAACTGATATTAAAGCTGCTCCATGCAGTGCTGGTTTAAGATCCAATACTTCACCTTGGATAACTGAGTCATCTGATGTTCTAAATACAGATGCCAGGAGCTCCTCTGTTTCTCTTAGTGGGATCCGTACGAGTTTTGAGACTATAATGATCTAATAACTGCATACACCTTTACAATATCCATCTTTAAGCTTTCCCTCCTTTCTTAAGGAAGGAGAGGCCAGTTAGTCCCAGGGGAAAAATTCAGATCCCCCAATCCAGTTGCCTATGTTCAGTTTGAAGGAAGATATTAAATTGCACTGTTTAATCTGCAGAGAAATTTTATTCCAAATAAGGGAAGGCCTTCAGTGATGAAGCTCTTTCTCCATCATGCTCTGTTTATCTGCTGAAAAAGGTTCAGGTCTCTGGTTCAAGTATTAGCTGAGCTGTTTGCCTTACTCAGATATAGGAGGTCAAGGACCATCAGGTCTTTAATGGTAAGGCAAATGTGACACAGATCACTGCTCAGCAGTCTATAAGATCCAGAGGACAGAGACAGGGCATTCACTTTGTCCTGATAAGGTTCTTAAGACCAGAGATCTTTCTTGTTAGGAAATCTCAGGGACTTTGAGTTTGTTGAGATGTCATATGAGATATGTACTGAATGGAGCACTGTACTCAGTAATGGGCATAATTAGTGCTGAATATAGGGGGATGATGACATCTTTACATCTAGAACATATACTTCAAGCTACTAATTGCACTAAGAAGATTTTCTGACAACGGTTGCCACATGATGATCAAAGGCGAGGGAACTGTCAACACAGGTACCCAGCTCCCTGACCTCCTTTTCATTTAATAAGGCTATGCTATCTATATTGCACATTGTGGATAACTTCTATTTTCTGAAGGAAACAATACTACACTTCTAATTTTTCAGGTTAAGCCCTTCTTCTGCATCTCTGTTATGGAGGTTTATCTATCTCTTTCTGAAAGGTGCAGATATCTGAAGGGGGGTTGACAGTTACACGCAGTTTGTGATGATCTGCAAAGCTGGATAAACTGAGGCCCTGTTTTAAATTTTTTGAAAACAGAGAAGTAGATGCAAAACAGGAGAGGACCTAATACAGGCGCATGGGGAGCTCCAGTGGTTACACTTACCCTATTTAAAGAGGCATCTGCTACGCCAGCTATGTGGGCTTTGTCTTTCAACGAACTGGAAATCTATCTTACCGCATTAGGATTTGCTTTTAATAATGATAATTTCCTTATAATTCTGACATTAGGTATGGTATCTAATGCTTTAGCCAGATCAAGATATGCTGTAGAAACAAAATGATCTCTGTCAACAGCTGTGGTAAACTTCTCAAAGAAATTAATGTGGTTTAACAGGTTTGATCTCTTTCTGACAAAGACAAATTATTGGGAGTCAAACTAAATGAGATTTTTAATATCCTGATTAATGAGATCAGTTATAATATATTCTATATGCTCCACAGATTTACAGGTCTGTAAATCATAGGGTCAGTGGCAGGGTCACCCTTTTGGAGTGGCGTTACCATAGCAGTGGGCAACAATTCAGATACACAGCCTGTGAACAGGCTTAAGTTAAATAGTCTAAGAAGAGAGTTGGAGAGAGCCTGTTTGATGCCATTTATTATACACCAAGGTATGTTATAATGACCTATACAAAAGTGTTTTTGCTTATAAATAACACATTTTAAAAACAAGTTCTTTATAATGACAGGGAGGTGAGGGATGTAGGTCCATATCACTTGATCGAATACACTAATGACTGAATCGCTATTTATCGAACTCAGTTATTCAAAACCTCAATTCAGAGAACAATCGTTTAAGCAAATTCTTTCTCAGGGAAAGGAAATAGTTGGCCATCATCAGGAATTTGTCCTTTCCCCACTGTTGTGTGATCTCGTAGTTGGTATATTTAGTTGTGGGGGCATGGGGGGGCAGAGCCCCCCACTTTGCTGACTTTTAAATTGTGAAGACATTTTATGGTTGCTAGCTGGCCCACCATTTTTTCCCTTGCAGAAATTTCACGTAAACAATCATTCACTGAATTGAGGTTTCTATTAACAGAGTTCAATAAATAGTGATTCAAGCATTAGTCTATTCCATCAAGTGATATAGACCCAACGGACGCCAGGATGAGGTGGTGTTGGACTAGGTATTTCATGGTCAAACTTTGCAGAGAACTCGTTTATTAGTATATTTGTAATGTGATTTGGGTTAGAGTGGGGGTTCCCTTTTGGAAGTTCAGGGCAATCATGACTGCTATTTCTTATTTCTCTAACACAGCTAGAAAATCTCAGAACCTAATTGTCTCCCTTCATGGGTTGTTTTACTTGTTTTTATTGTGTTTTTCATTTCATTTTGCTCCTTGTCTGTATTTTATGTTTGTAAATATGACTCTGTTTCCATACCTCTATCAACTTTCCATCCCCTGACTTCTCTTTGCATCCTTCCAACATACCATTCTTTAAACATGGGGACCCATAACAAAAACTATACCTTTTCTCCCATACTCCACTGCCAAACTATACTTCTGTATGTTCTTCTGCTTGATCGTTCCCATTTTTGATTTTTCTATACTTCCATTTCCTCTCCATTTAAAAGAATAACATTTAATAGGAATAATGCTATGCACCACATATTGTGGCTCGGTGCATTTCTCGTAGTGTCATATGGTTGCACATGTGAACACACATACTCACAAGCATTCAACATGCACAATTTTGCTACCTGAGATTTATGTAGCCACACATGCAAAAAACCTCCATTTACATGAGCTCATTTCTAAGTTAGTTAATAGTCAAAGCATTAAGTGTCTCCTTAGTTAATAATTACCTTCAAGATGCATTGTGCAGATGGGCATTTCTACAGTAAATCTTGTGTGGTCACATTAGGCAGAGAGATAAGTAGCATGCAACATTTGAAACTACATTCAAGTCATACTAATTCAGAATTTGTTTAATTTTTTTTTACTACTGAAATAAGGAAGCCAAGAACTGGTTCATTTTCAGTTAAGTCTGCCTTACACCTGCTTAAAGCTGTTCCTTGGTAGTTCTGATTCTAGTGTTATATAGAACAGCTCAGTGCACAATGGTTTACACTTGTAGATGTTGCAGATCTAGTTATTTTTCATAGCTGCTATACAACATTTAGAACCAAAAAGCTTATTATTTGGAACATAGATGTTTGGGTGCTTCAACAAAATTCAGCACACTTAACTATATCTCTCTATCGATATATATATATATATATATATATATATATATATATATATATATATATATATATATATATATATATATATATAATGTATATGGGTCTACCTGAAAAAGTCACAGACCCAAATACTCGAATCCCAAAACATTGAGACTATACCTTCAAAAACCTGTTTAATCAAACCCTCACAATAATGAAACCTGGAGCATCGAACGGTAAACTTTACCAGAACTCTGGCCTTCACTTAAAGAAATACTTCTCCCTGTAACTAAAACTTACATGAAATCTGTATCAGCAGTTTTAATTAGAGATCGCAGTTCAGTGAAAATCAGGAAGTTTACCCTTTTCTCACTGTAGTGTGATCTCAGAGTTGGTATATATAATTTAGAGGGGGTATGGCGGTGCAGGTGGGCTTGCCCTCTGTAAAACCACCGATACAGATTTCATGTAGGTTTTGGTTACAAGGAAAAGTGTTACTTTAAGTGAAGACCAGACTTCTGGTAAAGTTTACAGTTCCATGTTCCGGATTTTGTTATTGTGAGGGTTTGATTAAACAGGTTTCCGAAGGTATAGTCTCGATGTTTTGGGATTCAAGTATCTGGGTCTTCGCCATTTTGAAGTATTCTAGCATGTCCAAAGGTCAGTTGTCAATCTCCTCTCTGGTCCAGCTGGTGAATCTGGGAATCTTGAGGCAATGTTACAACTGCCTCATGTACACAGACAACCCTCTCCTCCTCCCAACAAATTCCAACACATGTGAGAGATGCAACCATATAGCCAAACTGGAGGCTAAGCTCTCTCAACTCAGTACTGGCGTAACCAGTCAGGAGGAGAAGAAAACCACACTCACTACAATTCCAGTCTCACATAGACCTACCAGGACAACAAACCAAACACATAAACACACAAAAACATACTCGGAGGCTCGAAATAAAAATCTGCCTAAGCAGCAGAGACCTCCAAAGCAGACACCCAAGCAACCGCTACCCCAAAACAAAACACGTGCAACACATAGCTCACAAAGCCAGTGTGCTGAACAGTCACAGCCCTTAAGGCTAAACAACACACCTGATACACTTGTAATAGGTGACTCTATCGTCAGGCACACTGACGTCCCGCTCACCAGGCTGGACAAGGAGAAGGTCATGGTGAGATGCCTGTCAGGCGCTAGGATCTGCCACATAACACAAGCACTCAGGTCACTCCAAGGCAAGTACAAATATGACTCAGTCATTGTCCATGCTGGTGTGAATGACCTGAGACGTACCTCCCTGGACTACATGAAAAGAGACATAGAGAAGCTCTCTGAGCATGTAGCCCAGGCCGGTATGACCCTGACATTGAGTAGCATCTTACCCTCACCAAGAATGATGCCACAATATGAAGACAAGATGATCAATTTCAACAATTGGCTTAAGTGATGGTGTAATTCAAAGGGGATCCAATGCCTGTCAGCCTGGGATGACACGCTCGACAAGCCACGATGCTTCGCTAGGGACGGCTTGCACCTGTCACCCCTGGGCTTTCGGATATTGGCAAAGGCTCTTGCTACCCCCATAGTGCCTTTTTTAGGCAAGGCTCAAAAGACAAACCCACCTCCATAGGTATCACAAGGGATAAGAAACTAAGAGTAATGCTACTCAACGCCAGAAGTCTAAACCTCAAGATGCACGCACTCGAAACTCTCCTTAGCATGGAGAACATCGATATCTGTGCAGTAACAGAAACCTGGTTCAAGGCTCCCGAGAGCACCCCAGCACTACCAGGTTATACCTCATACCATGCTTTTCGGCCCCAAAACTGGGACCGAACCACAAAAGGAGGGGGAGTATCAATATTCGTCAAAGATACCCACACCTCCAGGTTGGTGGCACAGCACGAAGCATCAGAGACTATCCATGTGCAACTAACTGTGGGTAAAACTGCCTTCCAGTTTATAGCCTGCTATAGACCACCCTCCCAAACACAGGAACCCCACTTGGCCTTCCTGAGAATACTGGAAAATATGAAGGTCTCTCCAAACACCATTATATTGGGCGACTTCAACTACCCAAACATAGACTGGGAGCATTACTCTAGCTCCAACACCCTAGCCCAAAGGTTCCTAGAATTTATAAACTCAAATGCTATGGAACAACTTGTTACCACTCCCACAAGAGGGGAAAACATACTGGACCTGATCATTACCAACATGGGGACACTATGCTCCAGCCCAGAAGTGTATCCCTCACTGGTAAGATCAGACCATAAACTAATCTCACTGGATATTCACATCCCGACCCCACCCCCTGCCCAGAAAACCACAGTGAAAAACTTCTCTAAAGCAAATTTCACACACCTCAAAACCGAGGCGAAATCCTTCAAAGCCCCCGGGCCTGTGGAAAATACGGCCCAGACCGCAGAATCCTTTATAAACACATTCTATGAACACCTTCAGGAATGCATGGATCATGCAATCCCAAATAAAACCAAGACCCAATCCTCCAAAGGCAGACGTCCTGTCTGGTGGACCCCAGCCATAAACAAACTATACAATAGAAGGAGGAAGCTACTACATGATAGAGCAAAATCCCAAAAAGGGAAGGCATCTCTGATCAGTATTAGCAAAAAACTACAGGCACTCATAAAATCGTCTAAGGCCAGCTTCGAGAGAAAAATTGCACAGGACACTAAGGATAATCACAAGGCTTTCTTTAGTTATGTTAGGAACCTGGGTGGGAATTCCCAGATATGCTCAGAATTAGTCCAAAATGACAAAAATACACCGAGCCCACAGACATTGCCAACATCCTAGCTGACAGGTTCAGTGCAAACTTCTCCGCCCTCTCCCCACCAAAAGGGCAAATATCTATCCCAACAGAGTGCTGCCCCCCTGACATCTCAGATGCTCAGTTAAGAGCCGCCCTCTCCAAAGCAAAAAACACAGCATCAATGGGACCAGATGGTGTCCCAGGCTGCGTCCTACATGAACTCCAAGAAGAGCTAAACCCAAACATAAAACTACTGTTCAATCTTAGCCTTACTACAGGATATGTACCCAAAGAGTGGCGTACAGCAACAGTGGGCCCTCTCCACAAAGGTGGTGCCTCAACGGATCCTGGAAACTATCGCCCCATAAGCCTGACTAGCTTGCTCTGCAAAGCTATGGAAAGGATCATCATGGACCTAATAAATAAAGATATTGGGGACCTACAGACACTGGATCCTACCCAGTTTGGCTTTGTTAAGGGCAGATCCTGCCTCTTAAACCTGGTCAATTTCTTTGAAACAGTCACCAAGGCCATTGACAAGGGGAAGGTGGTCCACACAGCCTACCTGGACCTCGCAAAAGCCTTCGATACAATACCCCACTCGGGCATTATAGATAAGCTCACCAGCTTAAATATAAACCCCTATGTCACTAGATGGGTTGCAAACTGGCTCAAGGACAGAACCCACATGGTTAGAATTGCTGGAGCCATGTCAGACTCCAAACCAGTTACAAGTGGCATCCCACAAGGCTCAGTCCTGGGACCTCTCTTGTTCGGTATATATTTCTCAGCGGTACAGGCCAACACGGAAGGACTGTGGCTGACCAAGTTCGCAGATGACTGCAAACTGGGCCATAATCAACTCTCCAGCCGACACAAGCATCCTCCAAAAGGGCCTCATAGAAACAGACAACTGGTGCCAGAGCCATGGCCTCAAGCTAAACGCCAAAAAGTGTATAGTCATCCCCTTTGGCAAAAACAAAGTGCCACAAATTACCACATAGGTGGTAATCCATTAAGTACAGAAGAAGTCATTAGGGACCTGGGGACCCAAGTTGATAGCAATCTCTCATTTGACAACCATGTGGCCAAAGTGGTTAGAAAAACATTTTATATAGCCCACCTAATCATGAAGGGATTAACATCTAGATCAGGGGAGGTCATCGTACCTCTTTACTCATCCCTCATCAGGCCCATAATTGAGTACAATGCCCCTTTTGGGATGTACCTTACCAGACACCTGCAGCAACTGGAAAGACCCCAAAAGTACCTCACCAAGAGGATCAAAGGGCTCAAACAGATGCCATATGCTGCCCGGTTAAAGAAACTCCAGCTCTACTCAGTGGCATACCACCTACTCAGAGGCGATCTGTGCCTGACGTATAAAGCCATGTCCAACCCGGAATTAATGGACATGCTGCACCTCAGAAAATCCAAATCCCATCGAGCTACGCGCTCGAGAGACTTGAACCTCAGCAATGAAATAAATAGGACATGCTGGAGGGACAGATTCATAACCCAGAGGCTCCCTTCACTCTGGAATAACATCCCAGTCCAGGTTAGGCAGAGTCCCACATTGACTCTCTTCAGGAGGAATCTTGATGAGTGGATGGGAGATCGTAGGTTTACCCCGGCTATCACTTCTGTGTCACTGTTAGACAGAAGCACAGTATACTAACCTCAAAAAAAGGCATAGCAAAATTAAGTTAAAATGGGTGGCGAAAGCCAAACACACTCTGGCTAGGCTTATAAATGCCCTAGGGCAGATAGCCTAGTATGAACCTATGAACCTAAGTAGGCGGTAGACCCATATATATATATATATATATATATATATATAAATATATATATATATATATATATATATATATATATATATATATATATATATATATATATATATATATATATATATATATATATATATATATATATATATATATATATATATATATATATATATATATATATATATATATATATATATATATATATATATATATATATATATATATATATATATATATATATACACACACACACACACACACACACACACACACACACACAACACACGCACAGATATATATATATATGCATACACATACACACACACACACACATATACACTGTGTGTGTGTGTGTGTGTGTGTGCGCGCGCACGCACGTGTGTGAGAGAGAATGAGTATATATGAGATTATCTTGCATTAATTACACTGAACATTAATTAAGGAGGTTCATCAGAGGCTGCCAGCATTTGTTTTGGGGGATCAAAACACAGTGGAGAGTGGAATTTTGCCATTTCTCCACTATTTTGTGATGTCTAAGTCGGTATGTATAATTAGCGAGGTGGGGGGAATGGGGACTAGTCCCTCTACAGAAAATGTTTGATTTTTTTTATTTTTGAATGACTGAGTTTCGGCCATTTTTTGCCAAAGTAGTGAATGTAGATTGAGTCAGTGATGTAGTGAAATATAATCATATATACATATTATATATAGTCTATACTGATTTCTCAAAGCAAAAAACTTCAAGTATAAAGTACTCGAATAAATGTGATAGAAGTCCAAGTTCTCAAACACATTAAAAAAAAGATACTGAAAACCAAATAAAAGCAGTAAAATGATTACTTTTGCAGGGCAGGCAAGTCCCCCTTGCAATTTATATTTACAAACTCTGACACTGCACTGCAGTGGAGAAAAAGCTAATACCTAGTCCCCGCTGTACCTCAGTCTTACTCATGAGAAGACCGGTAATTTGTCATTTTTTTATATTCAATCACTTTTGCCAGTTTTCTCCTAGGGTCATAGGAGGTTAGTAGGCTAACAGCCTTAGAGCCTTTTTCAGCCTAGCCATTTATGCCCCGATTTTCCCAATTATCAATGCCCACTGGCTAGAATGTGACTTAGGACAACTACAAACTGTCCTTGTCCATAAACGCCACATGCAACAAGCCAGGAGGTGAATTTATGAATTCTCATACATTGGTTCAAAATGCCTTTGAATGTGCTTAGGGAAGAGCTCTGTTTCACATGAACTGGAAGTCTGCTCCAGAAGGGGTAATCTTTCAGACATATACCTATCTCTCAGACATGTTTTATGTCCCAGACAAGGTGTAGATCCTTAGATCGGGTAATTCTAGTGCTGTTGGTGTTGCAAATGTGTATCAGATCCAGCAGGGCTGGATCAGAGAATGCCTTGGAGGTTAGGCATAGATCGCCCATCAGTAGTACAGGAACAGGGCTTTATGATGGTCCATATAGGACATCTTATTTACACCCTGTGTTCTTTCAGTGAGGAACCTCAATGGCCACTCCAGTTGTTGCATATGCTGGTCAGGTACATGCACTGTACTTGATTATTGGTCTAACGAGGGCTGAGTATAGTGAGACTATGATCTCCTTAGATCTGGATGCCATGCCCTTATGAGGGCTGACTATAGTGAGACTATGATCTCCTTAGAGCTAGATGCCATGCCCTGATGAGAGATGACTATAGTGAGACTATGATCTCCTTAGAGCTGGATGCCATGCCCTTATGAGAGATGACTATAGTGAGACTATGATCTCCTTAGATTTGGATGTCATGCCCTTATGAGGGCTGACTATAGTGAGACTATGATCTCTTTAGAGCTGGATACCATGCCCTTATGAGGGCTGACTATAGTGAGACTATGATCTCCTTAGATCTGGATGCCATGCCCTTATGTGGGCTGACTATAGTGAGACTATGATCTCCTTAGAGCTGGATGCCATGCCCTTATGAGGGCTGACTATAGTGACACTATGATCTCCTTAGATCTGGATGCCATGCCCTTATGAGGGCTGACTATAGTGAGACTATGATCTCCTGAGAGCTGGATACCATGCCCTTATGAGGGCTGTCTATAGTGAGACTATGATCTCTTTAGAGCTGGATGCCATGCCCTTATGAGGGCTGAGTATAGTGAGACTATGATCTCCTTAGATTTGGATGTCATGCCCTTATGAGGGCTGAGTATAGTGAGACTATGATCTCCTTAGATTTGGACGCCATGCCCTTATAACGGCTGACTATAGTGAGACTATGATATCCTTAGAGCTGGATGCCATGCCCTTATGAGGGCTGACTATAGTGAGACTATGATCTCTTTAGAGCTGGATGCCATGCTCTTATGAGGGCTGACTATAGTGAGACTATGATCTCCTTAGATCATAGTCTGAGTATAGTGAGACTATGATCTCCTTAGATCTGGATGCCATGCCCTTATGAGGGCTGACTATAGTGAGACTATGATCTCCTTAGATTTGGATGCCATGCCCTTATGAGGGCTGACTATAGTGAGACTATGATCTCCTTAGATTTGGATGTCATGCCCTTATGAGGGCTGACTATAGTGAGACTATGATCTCCTTACATCATAGTCTGAGTATAGTGAGACTATGATCTCCTTAGATCTGGATGCCATGCCCTTACTTATGGGTAGCACCATGTAGAAGGATGTTCTCACTACCATGGACATATGGTGATCAAAGTTCAGGTTACTGTCAACCTGGGTTCCCAATACCTTACCATTGTGTCTACTCTTAAGGAAGTGTTAATAATGCTGTAATTTGGAGGGGCAGTAATCTTCCCAAATAGTATAGTTATGTATTTTCTTGCACAGAGTTTTAAGCCATGGTTCTGATACCAGTTATTTGTCTGTGTCAGAACCCTCCTGGAGGATATCCACATCTTTGGAGGATTTGATGATTGCACCCAGCTTACAGTCATCAGCAAATTTGCTCAGCCATAGGCCATCTACATTTGCCTTGACTTCAGATAAGTATATTCCAAACAGGAGAGGTCTCAGTACTGAGCCCTCTGGCACACCACTAGTAAACAGGCTTCTCAGTGGAAGTGGACTGCCCCTCACCCTAATTTTCTGTGTCCTCTTTGTGAGCCATTTGACTATCCATAAGGTGACATGGGAATGTATGTCTAAATTTGTTTATAATACCCAAGTGCAGTATTGTGTCAAATGCCTTTGCCAGATCAAGGTAGGCAATATGTACCATTTTGACCTCATCTATGGTTCATGCGACCTTCTTGAAGAAGACCACTAAACATAGTAGGCATGACCTGCCCTTAACTGAACTGAGATTGGTCCAGTGTTTAAAGATTTCCTATGTCTTTGTTTATCTGGTCCACAATAATTCTTTCCGTGGCCTTCCATATGACTTGTCAAACTTATGGGTCTGTAGTTCCCTGTGTCTGTTGATGGTTCACCTTTGT